>NW_015388087.1:222635-280619 GCF_001527695.2 Protobothrops mucrosquamatus | reverse complement strand
GAATGCTATTATTTCTAATTTTCAAAACATTGATGTAATTTTGAAGTTTTATAATTTGGTAATTTGTTGATGTGAATGCATGCAGTTTAGAGTTTTCTAAAGCTAGGTTTTATTTGCTTAATCAGCTTGGTTGAGCTTTTATTCATTAAACAAAATCTATCAGTAAAAACAAAATTTGCAGTTATCTGAGGACACGTATCACAATGCAGGTATTTGTGTTTCTGTTATTCTGTTCATTACTTAATCTGCATCTGAAGTTCACCACCTGCAACTTTGCTTTCCAAAAACATCCCAGGGCAGGGGTGTCAAACTGCTGGCCCACAGGCCGGATGCGTCATGGCAAAACCGCGCCCACCCCATTGCCGGCAATGGAAAAAAGTCACAATACGTCGTGACACGTCACGTAACGTTGCGAGTTTGACACCCCTGTCTTAGGGACAAAAATATTAAACTAGGGAACTGAATGGCAGCAAATGTTGCTTAATTATATATTTATTTGGTCATGAGTAAATTAACCATAAATAAAAACAATAATATTAATGCTTTCTGATCTATTTCTGCATGAAAGTCTTAAACACAGCAAATTGTCATAATACATTGAAATATAAGAAGAATGGCATATATTTGGGAAAGAAGGTTATGCTTTGTGTTAATGGTTGTTTAATCTGTGCTGTCTTACTTCATTTTTTGAAATTGTTTTTATTTAGTATTATATTTTGTAAGTCGCCCAGAACCAGTGGTGGGATTCAAATATGTGAACAACCGGTTCTCTGTGTGGATGCCACTTCCGGAAGTCCATTCTGGGCCTGGGCAACAAAAAATTAGCTACGGTTCTGCCAAAGTGGTGCAAACTAGCTGAATCCCACCACTGCCCAGAACCTATTGAAGTTGAAAGTTTTATTAAACCTAAATAACAACAACATAACTAGAAGATGTACTTGCACTGAAGGATGACTATCACTGAGCTTCTAAGGAGAATTGATGAATAGAGACAATCAAATTTAGGCATGATAATGTCCTCTCATTGAGATCAATGGGACTCACATAGAACACTCTTAAATTAAAATTAATTCTTGAATTTGCCCAGTATTCTTATCAGTTTGTTACCAGTAACACCTGTTTTTTTCTATTAGTCTACTCTAAAGCATCCTTACCCACATTATATTATTATTATTTTAACACTGAGAATATTTGTAATCTAGTGTACTTGATAATTAGACATCTAAGAATAATTAATTAGCACCTAAGAACTGTTATAAGTAATTTAAACAATGGTGAATAGACAGAAAATAGGTTGCAGTAACATTAAGAGAGGGAGGGAGGCAAATTTTGATATGCACATTGGGATATCGCAGTGGGAGCTCTGCCTTTCTTGTATTTTGCATCATGATATTGCACACAAGTATGAAAAAGGGCAAAATTTGTGTTCTGAGGTCACAATGCACACTTCATCATTTTGACAAAATCTTGGCTTGCTGTAGATACTTCTACTAGATATTTATCTCTATTAGGCAGGTTTTGGTTTTTCATAAGAATGTACTTGGGTAAACAAAACATCATGGTAACTGACTATTTGTTAGTTAAGTGCTCCCAGTAATCTCTTTAATCCCACCCAGCCATCTTTTTATTCTAGTTACATCAACCTTGCCAAGTTTTATCATGTTTCTGGTCCAACATTTGCTTGCATTACATATCCAAAATAAATAAGTTTCTACTTGCCTCTCTTAGTATAAAATATGCTAAAGTCAGCTTTTGGATTAGATCAAGACTGAGTGACTGGTTGTTCTTACATTTACAATATTCAAATCTATAATTCACAGGGATATTTCTTTTTTTTTTTCTTTGCTCTTCTCAGCATCTAGTATCCTAGCTATTTCTTAATGCTGGAGCAGCATTATTTCAACTGCTCTGAACTTAGTTCTAGTTGAAAGGCCCTTATTCTGTATGATCTCCTCAAAGTTTGCTATTGCTTTTCTTGCTAGGATCTTTTTATTTCTCCAGTGTATTATCCATATTTATATGTTTTTGAGTCCCCAGAAAACAGAACTGTCTACCAGCTTCAAGGCTTCATTGTCAGTATGGGTTTCACTAAATATATTAATTAGCGTTGCTTTTATTTTCTTAATATTTAACATTAATCCAGGTGGTTCCCTTTTTAAGCAGTTCTTAGTTTTTATTACTTTCAACCAGTGGCATAGCGTGGGTTGTCAGCACCCGGGGCAAGGCACCCCCCCCTCCACAGTGGGCGGCGTCGGCGACCCGGCGGCTCGGATCGGATTCGCACAGCCAGCACTGCAGAGAGAGTGAGTGAGCCAGGCAGGGGCAGAGAGCTGCGAGTGCGAGCGTGCCCCCCCAGATGTTGCGCCCGGTGCGGCCGGCCCCCCCTGCACCCCCCACGCTACGCCTCTGCTTTCAACCAACATGATGCTGTCTGCATGGTTCAACTGCATAATGTTCACCTTCCAGTTTTGATTCCAGGTCTTATCTCTTCCATGTCTACCTTTCTTATGGATTGAAATGATATACAGGTAGTCCTCAACTTATGACCATAACTGAGCCCACAATTACAGTCATTACGTTGTGACAGTTGTTAAGCAGGTCTTCATGTGATTGTGCCTGATTTTACTGCCTATTTTGCAGCAGCCTTTAAGCAAATACAGCAGTCATAAAGTGAATGTGGCAGTCCTTAAGTGAACCCACTGTTCCCTATGAGTATTTTTTGCTAATAACCAGAAGTAAACTCTGGTTTCCAGCAAAAACGTAAATTGTGGTTCACATGACCATGGGACCATGGGACAATGAACTTAAATAGCTTTGTGCTTTGCGCAGGATTTTCAGAGTCTGCCTGACTTTCCTGCAACCACTTTGCCTCAGTAAAAGTTATTTTGATTCAACCATATGGATTCAAGCAGGGCTTTTTTTGTCATAGAACGCCCAGAACGGAATTCTGGCACCTTTTTTGGATGGAACCTTGTAGGGTAGGCAAGGCAGGTTGTATGACGTGTGTGAGTTCCAGCACCCTTTTTTTTTTTTTTTACAAAAAAATCACTGGTTTCAAGAGTCTTACTTCCTGAGGGACCAGCTGAGGTGGGTCCTTACATGCTGGCCAATTGCTAGGCCCAAAATATGGTCTTGTGACCACGGGGAGAGGGAAGCTATCAGAACTTCAAATGTAGGCTGTAAGTACTTTGCGGGGATCTGTCGTAATTTTGAAAAGTTGCTAAGCAACCAGTCATAAGTCAAGGACTATCTATAAGGATTGTATGTATCCTTGTCTCACTCATTTTCCTGTAATGGATCACTCTGTTTCTTAGAATTTCTTATAAAGAAGAATAAGAATTTCTTATAAAGGTATCTTGTTCTTTGTAAAGATTCCAAAGAGAGAATAATCAGATGTTCCAGCAAATTCATTAGCTTTAATATATTCTATATTCTCACATGATCCACACAGACAAAGGCCTTGCTGAGGTCAATGAAGCAAACACATTTTTTCTAGTTTTTTGTTTCCTCCATTATCCCTTTTAATATTAACTATCTGATTGTATCAGCAGTCTTCTCAAAAAAAAAATCACAATGAAGCCAAAATGACAACGCTTTCACAATGAATCATCGTACAAATGCTGCCACTGTGTATTTGTCTCTTGATATTTGACACTAGTACATGTTGTGCTATTTGCATGATGATGTTATCATAAACTTTGCCATTTACATGCACTGCTGCCCTTGTGGACACCCTGGAGTTCATGTCCCTCTACCTTTTCTAAAATTTACCCATTTTATTTAGCATTTTTCTTTCTGTGGATTGCTCTAATCTCCTTTTAAGATCTTAAATAAAACATTGTGTGAGGAATTTGTGCAACACTTCAGTGAATACTTTCTTCTACAACCCTGTTTGTCAAGTGTCTCAGTATAATCTTTTCAACTTCTTTTAACCTCTATCAAAATTGTTCTTTGGTACCTATGCTAACCTAAACTATCTATGTTTGACCTATTTATCAGATCTTCTTTAAAGGGGTTTTTTTTTTGCATCTCTCTTTTTTTTATTAAAAGTTTTATAAAAATTACAATATGAATCCCCATACCCACCCCAAAAACCCCCCTCCCTCTTCCCCACTTCCCAGAGCTGAACACAGGGTTACAAATATAATAATCATAATCTAACTAACATTAACCAACTATTTAAATAACCAAGTCCATAAAGCGCTTTAACTCCCTTTTAACAAAAATTTAAACAAGTTAAAATTAAACACTATAATAAACAAATTAACAACCTAATTATTAAACAATACAATACTAATACTAAAAGTAATAATATCATATAATTAAACCTAAGAAAAAGTCCACTATAATAAACTATTAGTAATAATAAATCTAATATTCACTCATAAGCCAAATGGAACTTTTTAGTCCCATATTTATTCTGAATATAATCTATCCATCTTCTCCAAACCGAAGTGTATCTTTCTTGTGAATGATCCTTCAAATAAGCAGAAATCTTGGCCATTTCTGCTAAATTTGAAACTTTAAGCGTTCATTCTTCTATAGTAGGCAAGCAATCCTTCTTCCAATATTGCCCTACTAATAACCTTGCAGCTGTTATCAGATTCAACATCAAATTAATTTCTTTAGTATCACAATCTGTAATAACACCCAACAAAAATAATTGTGGGGTGAACTTTATCTTTTAATTCTAAACTTTAACTTTTAAAAAAATCTTCTGCTTGATGATATTATTGACTGAGATACCTGTCCCTGTCCTCTCTTTTTTGATGCTGAAATTCGTCATTTTATTTTTGTCATGTAACTTTTCCTAGGTATCATGAAAGCTAATATGAAAGACATTTGGATATTTTCCTCTGAAACATTTAGAATATATACCCTAGAATGCATGGGTTTGTATGTTTCTGTGTGTATGTCTTTGGTTTTCAAATGGTTTATTATCCCTTCCCAAAGATCTGCTGATTCCATTTCAAATAAGTTAAGCAGCTTGAATAAATTCTTTACACTGAATATATGCTCTATGTTTTTTGGATCATGTATTTTGGTACACATTCTCTTAAATCTAACCCATGTAGCCTATGAAAGTGATTGACTAGTTTGTATCTCTTAATCTTCAATCTCTTATTACAGAGTCTGTTTGGTTCCTGTCAGTAGTGTTCATGAATTGTCCATCTAAATTGGTTAGATGTGGTGGAATCTGGAGTTTAGTTGGCGCAAGGAGTAAAAAGGTTGGCTAGCCTTGAGTCACTGATGGGGAGGAAGTGGCTGAAAGATGATCCTCCCTAAAGCTTCACAGTGTTTATCTAGTAATTATGTAGTGAGTGTATTAGTCTGGCGAGATTCCTGTCAGTAGCCGAATAGCAATAAACATAACACTCTGATCATCTCCTTGAGTTGTTTCTGGTTCCTTATGCCTGACATTGGAGGAGATATTAACAATAAGCAAAGCACTATGTTTCTAAAAATCTATTAGCCTGCTTCCTACACTATTGCATTTAGCCAGTTTAAATATTTGTCCAACTTTTGCCATTAAAGGCACTGCATCCTTTTATAAGTTTGCACCTGGCACATCTTGCAATTCATCATAGAATTCTTTAAGAATTTCTAAGAATTCCTCTTCTTCCACACTTCCATGCTATGTTTTATTGAGTTATAGCTATATGCATACTTAAAAATGTACTTTTTGTGTATCACTGCCATTCCAGTCCTTCATATGGACACATGTCCTGATTGTATATTATGTAATAATCTGGCCCAGGGATATTGTATTATATTTTGAGGCTCTTAATTTATTTGATTTGTTTTGCTTTTAGTATCATTTTCATCTGAGATGTCTCTGTGGTTTTATGTTTTATCTGTCTTTAGGATTAGGGTGATTTTGTACAATGTTCAAAGTCCATTGAAGTTGGGCGGCTATAACAAATTTGAATAAATAAGTAAATAAAATAAATTTAGAATGACCCCTTCCAGCCCACCTAGTTCTCTTTATTCTTAAGATGTCCAGTTTGGTAACTTTCTTTTCTGCTTTGAAAAAGCTTGTTGAAAAAAAAAATTGGGGGGACCACCAATAACCCAGATTCAATAGATACAAAATGTTGGAAATTTAGAGAATTGGTTGGTTTTTGTATCTCCCCTAGGTGGCGAGGAAGGGGAGCAAGAATTTCATTTTTAAAAAGGAATGCTTACAAATAAAAAAAGGAAGTTGTAAATTATAAATACCTGCAAATATTGTAGGAATGAATCTGAAATAAAAAACAATTTTCTATATTAACTATTTTCTATAAGCACTTTATCTATGCTATTGTTACTCTCTTAGAGCGACCCATCTTTTTCTACAGAACTCAATCTGTGTATCATCTGCAAAAAAAAATCAACATAATTGTCAAGCCTGAATACACTGTCCTGAGACTGGGAGAAAATTCAATAGTTGTTGAGAAATTATAAGATGCCAATTTTACAAGACAGACATAATTTCTGAAAATGAAAATGGAATTAGAGATGATTCTCTAAGAAGACCATTCTGCATTGGCTTATTACATATTAATAATACTGTGATAAGAAGGGCATCATAGCTCAGTATTAGATACTGCAAACAGCAGATCTTAGATTTAATTTTGGCATTTCTCTCTTTCTTTCAAACATCCAAGAATAGGTGATAGAGAAGAATTTACACCTTGAGAACTTCACTGAAATCATTCATAATGGTTCTACTCTAGGCACCTCCATTTTCAAGATTTAGGTAGATTGGTTATCTAAGGGCTTTTTCTATTGCCCTAAATCAATTTGATTTTGATTTGGCATGCATGCTGCATATCGGATTTAGAAAAGTCTGGTGTAATTTTAAGCCTCGTAATTATTTTCTTCTTTGATTACTATAATGACTTTGAATTTCAATATAAGCTTCTCTGCAGATCTAATTAAGTCAAATATAAATCTTTTACAATTAGATTTATTTACCACAGAATATTCATCTCAAATTTCTAACTTTTGTTCACAGCTGAAAATTGACAGCTGATCATATGAAATAACTGAAAATCAAGATATTTGAGAATATGAGAGGCCACTGGAAATGTCTATTTATAATTCACACATGAAAGCAAACATTAGATGTTACAGTCATTGTGAGATAATCCTTCATGAATGGGCTTTTTCCTAGAGTTTGCTGAATTGTTTGCATTGACATTCTCAAAATAGAGCAAAAAGTTCCCTCAGTTCCCTAAGTTTGGAAGTGACGTGTGGGATAGGTAGGTCTTCCTTTTTTTCCTATTGTTCAAATATATTGCTGCAAAAAGGGAAAACTTTTCTGTTATCTTTTCCTCCAGTTCTTCCATTGTTACATATCTTTCAATGCTTGTGAGCTGGCTAGTTCTGCTCTATGCAGCAGTCTGCCCCTAGCAAAAGATGAAGTAGGAGATCCATAATTTGTCAACTCCAGTTGCCATCATTCCAATTTATGGGGTTTTATGGGGTTTTTATGTATCACTTTAAGGCAGCGGTTCTCAACCTGTGGGTCATGACCTCTTTGGGGGTCGAACAACTCTTTCACAGGGGTCGCCTAAGACCATCGGAAAACACATATTTCCGATGGTCTTAGGAACCTGTCTCGCTTTCAACTCCCCCTAAAATTCTTCATTCAGGCAGGCTTCCAGAATTCGGCCGGCAGGATGCAGGTAACCCCTCCCCCCCTGTCCTGCCGCCTCCCATGGCACCGTGCCGCTCCGCGTCCCGCGCCTCAAGCCTCCGTGGCACAGAACCGCTCTTTGAGATGGGTTGGGATAATATTGGGGTGAGTGGAACTTAGTTAATATTTCTTAACCTTGCCATTTCTTTGACTCAGTGCTATGCAAAAGGGAACTATTAAAATGATGTCCCTTCTTACCAACTGGACATTCTCTTCTCTTCTCTTCTCTTCTCTTCTCTTCTCTTCTATTCTCTTTCCTATTCTTCGCTTAATTCAATTTGATATGGCTACCACTCCAGAAGCCACCCAGCTTAAAAAATACACAGAGTAAGACAGTTAAAACAGTTCCTTCTAAAGAATGTTTTTTTAAAAAGGGAAAAAAATCTATTCTTTGATATCATTTCACCATGTTCCATGATAGTCTATCCATAAAAATGAATTCACTGGTCACCTAGGCTATCAAACTTTGAGGGAAATAATCATCATTTAAAAAAACAAATATTATTTGTTGGTATTATTGGCTTACCTAGGATTCCAATTATTGTTAGCTAATCTAGAATCACCACTGAAGTTGAGTGTCATTATACTGAACTAGTTATGAAGAAGCTTGCTCCGAGAAGAAGGTGTTCTTTTACAGGAATATCCTTGTGAGTTTCTTAGTTTTGTCTGCCATAATTCATGGTGTTTCTATGTCCCTTGGCGTACAGTCATGCTGGCCATATGACCACAAAAGTGTCTTTGGACAATGCTGGCTCCCTCGGATAAGAATGATGAGCACCTCCCCCTTGAATCAGGCACAACTGGAGAGGGGAAACTTTTATCTTTAACCTTAATTCATGGTGTTAGATATCACTTACAAAGCCATGCATGGTTTGGGGTTTCAATACCTGTGAGACCATCTGCCTGCTCAGTCAGAATGAAGACAGAATATCTGCTCCCTGAAAGACTTTCCTCCTCTGAAGAGCTTTCAGTTTAAAGTAGAAGGGCTCCAACATTCAGGGTCTTCTGAAGACTTGTAAAGATTTTGTGGAGGGTTTTTTATTATTATTTTTTGGAACACTTTTGGAAATGGAATTGTGGTAGAAATCACTGATGCCAGATGGATAGACTGTTGATGTCATAATTTATTTAGTCCTAATCTTATTTTACAGCAACAGCAATAGCAGAACCTCATTGGAATGAAGGGATATACGAATTCTATAAAAAATAAATATCTTCTTTCTAGCATAAATTGGTCTCATACTTGATACTTTTGTTGCTAAAAGTTATGTGTACGTCGTTAGATATTTCTACTTCATTATATGGTTGGTTGAGAGTTCTCATGCATGATGACCATGAGGGGGGAGGGAGGGAGGGAGGAAGGAAGGAAGGAAGAAAGGAAAGGAAGGAAGGAAGGAAGGAAAGAAGGAAGGAAGGAAGGAAGGAAGGAAGGAAGGAAGGAAGGAAGGAAGGAAGGAAGGAAGGAAGGAAGGAAGGAAGGAAGGAAAATATAAAGGAGCAGGTCTACTGGAACCATATTTCTTACCATCAGTTACAGAGAAAATGCTCAATCCTCCAGTCCTTGTCCTTTTGTGCACTCTGACTATAGTTCGCTAGATGCTTACAGGACCTATTTCAATGTGTCTAGTGCACATCAAACAATCTATAATCTATACCTAATGGCCTATCACTACAACAGCAGCTACTGCATGAAATAATTTTTTCTATCTTGTTTTAAATCAATATACTGCGACTCAGCAGATTTTTTTTCATAAAGGATCACTATTTCATGCATGTGTGATGCATTCTCACATTTTACCTGCATACTGCACATTGGAAAAATAAAGGAAATAGTGGTTATAGGTTGTGATTTGCAAAAATAAATTAGCATTACTCTCCGAGGGACTTTCAAATATGTAAAAGGCAAGTCTAAAGATCAGTTCTGTGTATTTAGCTGTATATCAACATGAGAGTATCTGATATTCACAACTTTAATAACTCAGGCTTAAAGTATGCCCTGTATAGTCCGTATTAATCTTGGGTTTCAAAATACTTTGGACATTTTGTTCTGATTGGTTATCCTGATTGCTCTGTATGCTTTAAAATTGGGAACATAGGGTTTATATAGTCAAAGATTGCCTTGAGAATCTAATATATCTGTCTAAATCTGTCCTGGGAGACACAGTTTATTTAATATGCTAAAATGTTTATAAAATGAAGCTGTAAAATACAACACCTGTTCATCTTTCCAGGAGTTCTGTAATGGATAATAAAATGACACACATACTTGTGTACAACATACTGTTGGTAAAAAAAAAAGGAAAGGAAAAAGGGAAAAGACATGCACTGTGAATGAGATGTATTACACCCTATGAATGAGATGTATTTCCGTCTGCTTGGGAACCAAAGTATCATGGTCAAAATAAGAGTAGGCAGCTAAGAGGAGCTAATATAATTTGCATATTTACCAAAAAGTAAAACACACTTTCTTCAGATAGGATTTATCAAGTCTAAGGCATACAGATCTGCACAGGGTTTAAGGAATAGACCTTTGATGGCGAACCTTTTAGAGACCGAGTGCCCAAACTGCAACCCAAAACCCACTTATGCATCGTCGGGTGCTGGGTGGGTGTGGCCCATTGGGTGGGTGTGGCCCATTGGGTGGATGTGGCTGCAGTAGTAACAGCAGACTGGGTGGGACTAAAAAATTCAATCAATCAATTCCAACTTTGCAAGATCTTTTTTTTTTCCCGCGAGAAGTTGAAATTGATTGATTGATTGATTGAACCTTTTTTTTTTTTGTACACAGTGGCAGAGGCCTAAAGTGAAAAGGTTTTATAAAACCCAGCTGAAGGCCTAGGACTAGGGCAACGGCACACGCGCCCACGGAGAGGGCTCTGAGTGCCACCTTGTTGTAAGTCGAGGACTACCAGTACTTTATCACTTTTTTCCTTTTTTGGGGGGTCATCAAGTTTTTGACATCTTGCTAGGTGACTGGTGGTACTCGGATGTTGCCATATCCTAAAAGCAGTACCATGGGTGAAAAGGTTGAAAAGCCCTGATGTACAGCATTGAGTACCTGTGGTTGCTGTGGGCTTCTTCTGATTTCTCATTATCCAGCTCAAGTTCTGGAAATGGCAAATCCCAGGAAGGAAGCTGAATAAGCATACAATGAGAAGGAGTATAATATGCTGTCTAT
This sequence comes from Protobothrops mucrosquamatus, assembly GCF_001527695.2. Taxonomy (NCBI): domain Eukaryota; kingdom Metazoa; phylum Chordata; class Lepidosauria; order Squamata; family Viperidae; genus Protobothrops; species Protobothrops mucrosquamatus. The sequence goes on along the minus strand of NW_015388087.1, from coordinate 269,760 downwards.
GCTATGCAGTGCAAAGCAAGCAATAGAAAGATGCCAAGCAGAGACATCAAAGTACAAAAAAGGAAATATCAGAATTTTGATAAATGGAGAAGTGAAAGAGATGGATATGTAATATGGTGTGTGTTTTGCACACAAGACACTTGATTGGATGAATATATATATATTTTAAATGTTTTAAATGCTTTGAAATCATGTGATATGATCATGTAGCTTTTTCTTCCTTCTTTTTTCAACTCCAGGAACTTTTTAACCAGTTATGATAAGGAAAGCATTTTCACCATGGACCACTTCCCGCTTTGGTATCGCCGAGCAGCTGAACATCCTCCGGGGAGCTTCATTTATAGCCTTTCTTTTGAAGAGGATTCAGGTACCTACAATGAAATATTGTGCCTTAAAACAGCTGATGCTTAGCTAGTCAGAAGACAGATTTCAGTGGAAGCAAGAATATTTTCAGTCCTTGCTTCACCCAACCAATCAATAGTGGGGCCATTAATTTTCCATGAGTGCAGCTCACAACTGATTTGTGCTGATTGTTTCATAGCCAAAAGAGCGCCACCCCTCTTCAACAAGCAGCTTTCTGCAAATTCAAGAATATGCCAATGCTTGTAGGGATATAAAGGGTTTCTGACTGGAGCACTTGTGGGTTATCTCAAGTCCTCTCCTTGTCTGAAGAGGAATGACAAAGAACCAGTCTACTGACTGACTTTTTATTCTGCTGTGGTTATCAACTCTGCTTTTTTGTTAAACTATCTTCAGTTCACCATTTCTTTCCTCAAAGTCCAAGGAGTGCCCATTTTAGCACACTTGCTTAAATTGCAACTGCCATGACAATGTACAAGGGCAATTCGGAAATAAACCTCCATTTGAGTATGTGCGAGAAATAGACAGGGATAGCGACGCCCGTCCTATGGCGCCATGCACAGTAGTTCAGTAGGCAATGAGGAGTGGAAGGAGAAGGTTGTGTTGCAGTTGACTCGTCTGCTAGATCAATTGAAAATGAACTCTGCCATAGAAAATCCCTCCAAATGTGAAGTGCGTGCAGTAACACGATTCCTGTGTGCGAAAAAAACTTTCGGCAGCTGCGATTCATCGTGAACTGTGTAATGTTTATGGACCAAACATGATGAGTGAAGGTGTCTTACGTCAATGGTGTTGCAGGTTTAAAGATGGATGAACTGACTTGCACGATGAGGCAAGAAGTGGCTGCCCATCTGTAGTCAGCAATGAACTCACACAGGAAATTGACAAAAAGTTCCGTGAAGTCCATCGGTTCACGATATTTGCATTTTCTTTACACTTTCCCCAAATTTCTCGGACTGTTTGGATGAGGTAGTGACAGAAAATTTGGAATACCTCCAGTTTGGTGCTTGTTGGGTACCAAAACTCCTTTCTGAGGAGCACAAAACACACCGAATGGGTTCACAATGCTGTTACAGGGTGGCTTCATTCCCAGGCGAGAGATTTTTTTGCGGAAGGAATCTCAAACCTTGTAAGACGTTATGACAAGTGCCTCAATTTGAATGGCGATTATGTCAAAAAGTAATGTAATGTTGTAGGTTTCTAATTTGTATAATAAAAGTTCTGTATCCGTGAGTGTCTGTCATTGATAATCAAACGGAGGTTTATTTCCGAATTGCCCTCATAGTACTGCATGTTTACTTACAGTGAAAAATGATCTACACAGAATGACTCTGTAAGGCAGCCAAGATTGGTCCAGTGCAAAAATACTCTAAAGATGATTTGTGTCACATGCCTTCATTAATAGCAGAGGCTCAAGCACAGCTCCCTAATCCCAGGAAAACCTCTCAAATCAGATACCCATCCCAATATTAGTCAACATTTAAAAACCTAGCAGCTATACTCAGGGGAGTCCACCTGTTCTGCTGCTCAGGGATTGGATAGACAAACCGCTATCAGATGGCTCAAGCGCACTGTTGGGGGTGGAATGGTAACAAGAAGTTGCATCAAGATTTAGGGCTATCAAATTAGCTTCTAGAGAACGACGGTGGTAGTACAGGGGTCCTCAACCTTGGCAACTTTAAGAGTTGTGGACTTCAACTCCCAGAATTCCTCAGCCAGAAAAGCTGGCTGAAGAATTCTGGGAGTTGAGGTCCACAACTCTTAAAGTTGCCAAAGTTGGAGACCTCTGCCATAGCAAGCAAAAAAGAGGTAGTCTTCTGTGTCTCTTTTCTGCCATCTAGTAGTTGCCCTAATCATTGTGAAGTGAAACTAGATGCTATGCCCTCCACAGCCTGCTTCTGTTTGCTGTTCTTCCTCCACCTTCATGATACCCTAGGGAAATAATTTGGTTCTTATATGAGTGCCTGCCATCCTTGCAGACCATTAATAGATTTGGGTTTTTTAAGATTGATGGCAAGGGGATCCCGTGCTTGCAGACCCCAAGGCAGTGAATGCTTGTGTGTGACTGTACCCAACTGGTGTTTCAGAAATGCATTGAGGGAGGGATGGAGAAGGGGAAGGCCATTCCAGATTTTGTAAAGAGGAACAGCTCACACCAGTCTAGCAACCTGTTGAACTGTGTTTCCCTCAAGGTTGCATATGGAAGAAAACTTCCCCTTCTCCAATCTAGAGCTGATAGTCAGTGTACATCATGGGTGTCAAACTCGATAGCATCATGTGACCTAATGTGATATATCACCAGTGGTGGGATTCAGCCAGTTCGCACCACTTTGGCACAACCGGTAGCTAATTTTTTGTTGCCCAGGCTCAAAACGGACTTCCGGAAGTGGCATCCACACAGAGAAATGGTTGTTCACATATTTGAATCCCACCACTGTGTATCAGAATGTTTTTTTGCCTTTGTGGAACCAGGGTGGGTGTGGCCTGTGGGCTGCCAGTTTGACACCCTTGGTGTACATTATGCAGGATATGTATTAAAAGATAGATCCGTGGGGTAACTCTGAGAATTTTAGATTTTAGACTCTGGAATCTTAGAAAGCCTCCAGCTTATAACAGGTTATGTTTCTAGAGACACTGGATATGGACATTGTTGATAAATAAGAAACTGAAACAGAGTGAGGGCAAAGTTTACAAAGTCTGGTAAATATATGGTGGTTAAAAATGAATCTAAAGGTTTTTTTCTGCTTTCTTTTTCTGCACTCAAGCACCATGATGTTGGTGCATAATGCACTAACTGTGAATCTTTTTTTGGCATTGTGATGGGAAGAAGGGTGGGTGGAGAAGACAACAACAAGGAAGGCAAGATTGAGGAGCAAAGAAGGTGAACTGGAAAATTAAAGCGCATGCAAGATTGAATGAAAATACCTGAACTTTCTCTTGCTCATTAATTTCCTTTCATTTAACTTCAACAGCTATCACTTTATTACTATTTGAACTAGTCAGACCAATACAGCTGGATTCTAGGACTCCTGAGATTGAAAGCTGAAAAACCTTAGGCCTTGAATCAAGGTTTAGTGAAGTACCTCTTCAAGATGGCTTCACAAAGCCACACTACTTTGCAGAGTTGCAGCAAACAGAAGTGACAAAACAAGATTGATGATCTTGTTTCAGACCTGACCTGACACATTCTGCTAGCTTGGAATGCTTCCTCTCTAGTTTTATGCTGGCCAGTTAATTCTGTTAAGTTATATTCCCTTAATATTCTCATTTGGCTGGTATCTTGAAAATTAAAAATTACCAATTCCATCAATTATTGTGGCTCTATTCCTCAGGAAGAAGAGGAAACACTTTTCTTGTCTCTCCATCTCCCTATTGTCCATAATACGGCAGTTTGTGGTTGTCCATAAATTACATAACCTTTTGGCTAGTTATTTTCAACACCCACCCACCTCCTTTAGCACTGAGTGCTAATGATATAAACATCTTTAAAATTAATCTGCCAGCATTCTAATGTATTATTTTGGCAGGCATTTCAGGAAGAAACATTGCTTAGTAATACCAGGATGCTGATGGGAAATGCCCTCATTTGACCTCACCCCATAGGTTATTGTCCACCTCTTTTCTTTCTGTCTTCCTTGTTTCTGTCTACTGCTTTAGATTCTTTTTTCCTTTGTGACCTTGTCAATTTCATTTTCCTCAAATTCCAATAATAATTTTATTTATTTATTTGTATTTATATTTATATCAAATTTAGAAACCTCCCATCTCCGTTACAGAGTTGACTCTGGGCAGTGTACGAGTAAAATATGAAAATATAAAAACTGAATTGTGCCATTGCTGTAACAGGAAAGATACATATGATCTTGGATCTCACCAAGGGTCTACCTTGACTCTCACAGAACATACTACCATATCAGCTAGGATCCAGAGGATAGTAGTATATAGATGAATGCTATCCCAAAGGAAAGTTCTTGAAATAAGGGCCAATGCAATGTATAAAGACTAATGCACTTAGGCCTCTCACAAATCTATTTCCAAGGCTTTATAAAAAAGGCAAAAGAGCTGAAGCTAAAACTGAATGAAGCTGCAAAATTATGTTCAGGACATATTGGGCATTAAAGATCAAGCCAAGAATGTGACAAATGACAAGTGTTGGAACTGTGAAGGAAGAGAAAGAAAATCCCTTCTGTTGCATGGAACATTAAGTAAGCAATATACCGGAAAGAAAGTCAGCAATAAAAGTCAGGAAAAAAATATAATCAGAAATCCTGATCTTTCAGACTTCTAAATAACAAATGGTGAACTAAAGATGGCTCCACTAAAAGTAGAGGTGATGTCCATTGTGGAACGAAGACCTGGCAATGAGTAGACCAGCTCTTTGTAATTCCCCTCTGGACAAAGAGAGAACTTGAGATCACCCACAAGCACTCCATACAATTGTTCCTCACAAGGAAACACAAGATAGCAGTCTCTGGCAAGGTTAGAGCTCTGAGAAACAAGCAAACAGCTATCTAGTTCAAACCATAGTTAGCACCTTTTCAAAAGATATTGGCTTTATATGTTTCCTTTTTAATTAATTTTGGAAATTGTTTGTTAATTGCCTTTCAGCCATTGCAAACCTTTGGATCAACAAGCTTAACAGCACTGCATGAGTTTTCTTCCATCCTTGGCAAAAGAAGTTTTAAATAAAAATTTAAGGACTTTTAAAAAATTATTTTGGAATAAACAGGAAAAGAATGATTAGAAGTTTCATTTTAGGATGTTAGAAATGGACTAAAGGTCCAGATGGATTTGAAATAATATTTTGGAATTAATTATGAGAATCCTTCCCATAGGAAAATGCTTTTATTTAGAATTCTTTTAAAAAAAACCAATATGATGAGACTTGGTTGGACACTGGAGGGAACTAAACATAATTAAAAGAGAAGAATACTTAAATTTGACTTACAAATGCAGAATGCAGAAAAATATCTTAACACTGGATATATTAAAGGATATTTTTGAACAATGGACCCAGAAGTTAATTTTAAGAATGTGGTTCTGTAGATAGACTGTGTTTAAAAGATGTTATGGAGTAGGAACAGATTTTACTGAACAAGACTGAGATTAATCAGAAAGTGGATTTTAAAATGGCAGTCAACAAGAATATCATGGAAAAAGATGCTACACTAGACATATAAATGAAATCGGATGATACCTTAATAATTAAAAGAGATAAACAAATAATAAATCAAAAGAGTGACTTAAATAATTTTCTTACATTGGATTTATAAAAGAGACTTCTTTAGAAAAGAGACTTTGTAAAGCTTTGAGAAATTGTGTGAGAAGAGACAAAAAGAGAAAAGAAATCAAGTTCTAGGATATTATTTGAAGGTTTAATGATCAAGATTGCTAAAAGGAAGGAATATAAAACAGATTTATTTGATCATGTTTAAAATAGATATGTTATTATCTTTATCTACCTCCAGTGGACTTTTGCTGATAAGGATCAAATGGCAGATGAGAAGAAGAGAACATTTGTTATATTTTAAGAAAAGGTGATAGGTTGCTAAAATTGTTCATAATTTTTGTGATGAAAAGTTATTATTTATAATTTTCTTTTTCTTTACTATATTCCTATTTTTTATTTTTTATTTTTCTTTTTTCTACACTATTTTCTATTCTTTTATTTTTTAGTTTGCATTAGTTTTTAGATTTTTAATTGTAATTTTAAAAAAACTACAGTAAAACATAAATACTAATATTCAGAATATCCCCAGCATGGAACAGTTGCACAACACAAGGAAATATAAACAAGTTAGCCTCCTCTGGATTCGAAACCTATGCTGTCCCAGACAGCTGATGTGGAGGTGGACCTATTTTTCAACTATGCTACTTCAGACTATAAGTGGGTTGTAATGTGACTCAATGTGCCTTTGTACAATAACCACAAAAGCTTGCACAAAGGAAGCTAGAAATGATGAAGAATTTTCTCTAATTACGTAGAAGACATTTTATTATATGTTTAGTCACTGCCTGCTCATCTGTCATGAAAAATGAACTACTGGAGTTACAGTAGGGAATATCTATCCTTTAATGAATTGTTAAACTAAAGATGTTGAGACTCTGGAAAGAGTGCAGAAAAGAGCAACAAAGATGATTAGAGGGCTGGAGGCTAAATCATATGAAGAACAGTTGCAGGAATTGGATATGTCTAGTCTAGTGAAAGGAAGGACCGGGGAGACATGATAGCAGTGTTCCAATATTTGAAGGGCTGCCACAAAGAAATGGGAGTCAACCTATTTTCCAAAGCACCAGAAGGCAAGACAAGAAACAATGGATGGAAACTAATCAAGTAGAGAAGCAACCTAGAATTAAGGAGAAATTTCCTAACAATGAGAACAATTAACTAGTGAAACGGCTTGCTTTCAGAAGTTGTGGGCACTCCATCGCTGGAGGCTTTTAAGAAGAGACTGGACAGCCACTTGTCTGGAATGGTATAGAGTCTCCTGCTTGAGCATGGGGTTGGACTAGAAGACCTCAAAGATCCCTTCCAACTTTGTTATTCTGTTATTCTGATGAACCAGTACTTGGTAGACAAAAGTATTCCTTTAAGATGTCACAAGTAGTTGATATGATACCTGTCCTAGTGCAAACCTATTTAAAATCTCAAACCATAATTTCATAATTTTTTAAGTTAACCAACAATTATCTGACTCCTCCTTGGAGAACTGAAGCATAATCCCTCCTCTCCCAAAGCCAGTTAATTCCATCCATACTTTTGGGGAATCAAATGCATTGCAAGCTCAGAGCAAGTCTGGTGCTTTTTGATAAACTAAATATTGGTGGTGGAAGAAATGTTGAAATGGGATATGCAGAGTCCGAAGTCCAGAGTGTCTGGAATCCAAACTTTGATGACAATACAAGAATATCCTGACTATTGCTTAGCTCCATGTGTAAAATCACATAGTTTCTTACACTTCTTTATCAAAAGGAACAGATGGCTGAAAAGCACATGGCGATTCATGCCACTTTACCTTCACTGATAAAGAACAAGCTAGGATACGTGCATTTTGAGAATTTTAGTACCTCTACAGTTAGCAATGCTAACCAGAGGTTTGGATGCATATGCAGATAGAGAAATACAGCTCAGAAGAATGTTGCATGAACATTCTCTAATTGTCCATAGACAATTCCTAAACACCTCTCTTCTAAAGCCTTTAGTTCTTTTGACCAGGAAATAGTGTTATTATTACTAGTTCACACCCACAGTAATTTCCTATTAAAAATATTTAGAGTTCTAGACTAGACTAGAGCTAAAAAAATCCGTACTTTAGCTGGCAAATTATACATCCGTGTGGAAAAACAGTTGTTTGTTAAGCGGATTTTCTCTTTTTCAATGTTATGTCCCTAAAATAAGTCCATCCCCAAATTCAGACATCTGTATTTTTCTCACAAAACACTGATGTTAGTGCTGCTTTATGAATAAGCAAGTAGGACTCTTTAGTTTGATTTGGAAATTCAGACATAATTCTAGCTTTTAACATTAGAGACTTCTATTATATTACTGTAAGTCAGGATGATCAAGGCATCTTTTGTGATGATCAGTAACCCAAAGTGACTTCTTACTTTTTTTTTTTTTAATCTCATACTGGCAGTAGAACAAACCATTTGGTTCAGGCATATCCATGTTTCCCTGTCAAAAACATTCAGAGACATAGCCATCAAACAGAAGAGGTTTCCTGATGCAGGTAGTCCTCAATTTACAACCGGAATTGAGTCCAAAATTTCTGTTGCTAAGCGAGACAGTTATTACATGAGTTTTGCTCCATTTACAAACTTTCTTGCCACAGTTGTTAAGCGAATCACAGCCGTGGTTAAGTTAGTAATGTGGTCGTTAAGTGAATCTGGCCTTCCTGTTGACTTTGCTCATCAGAAGGTCATAAAAGGTGACACGGCAACTGTCATAAATACATGCCAGTTGCCAAGCATTCAAATTTTGATTATGTAATCACGGGGATGCTGCAACAGCAAGTGTAAAACATTGTCATAAATCACTTTGTTTGGTCTTTAAATGAAAAGTTGTAAGTCAAGGACTACTTGTATATTCTTCCTCTCCCCCCCCCCCAAGGATCAGGATTCTTCCCTTTTACCCCATACATTCTTTCCCACACAATACAATCTGATTAATTCTCTCCTATATTCTGAGGAGTTAATGTGGGGATCCTACATCTGCTGCTCTTTATGCCTGTTCTAGTCTTTATACTTGATTTGTGAACAGAATTAACAGGCTGTCAGTTCTGAAAATCTTCCCTTGAGATACAGGATCAGCTTTTGAATTTGCTACTTTTATGTCTTAACAGAGGGAAGTTTGCCTGAGGCAGTGACAGTAAGCACATCTGTGACTGTGACTATTGGTGGGAAGACAGGAATTGCTGCAGGTAGGACTTCTTTCAATGCACTTGAAATTGGGGGATAACATTGGGGAGAGCCTCTACATGTTTTTGTTTGTTTGTCTGAATGTGAATAGTGTCTTCTGGAAATTGGCAGGTCCATCACTTCAATGGGCAAAACATGGAATTATTATATCAGGCAACTACTAGATGGCAGCAAAGAGAGATATAAAATTCTTTCCTGCCATCTAGTGGTCAACTGCAGCATCTTGTGGAAGTCCTAACAAAAACTTCCAACATTTATAGGACAAATCCTTGCTGGTAATACTAGGCCTAAGATTTATGTCATGTGTATCATTGCAGTATCCTTTTTGTGCTCAGCAAATATCACTTCTGTGCTTTACAACTTTTTCATAACTTCATAAAAATAAACACACAGAAAGCAAAAGCACTTCACTTAATTTTCATCCAAAATCAGAGTTCCCCAGGGGCTCAAATGACAATATGGAATAGCCCTCATAGAAATGCTGGGATGCTGCTCTGCATAATAACTGCATCAATGTTTATTTTTGCAGTAACTATTTCCATTCACCCATGTAAAAACTGAAACCTACAAACATTCATCTTATTTTTTGTATACCCCCTTTGATATTTATGAATCAGTGAACTGGCATGAATATTGTTGAAAGAGATAATGCATGCATTTTGAGAGCCTCATTCATGCCCTTTAAAGTGGTTTTATTATAGTTTTATTGTATTGGGGGAAAGGTAGCTGATAATTAGGATTTCCTAATAAAACCAAGCCATGCCACAGCTCAGAAGACAGCAACAATAGAAAAGCAGATGATGTGGAAGGACTGAAGGACGAGGATTAAAAAGAGATTAAATGGAAAAATCATGAAACTTCAGAAGTATCACCCTCTCCCTCCTCCCAAAAATACCCCTAAAAGATACATGCTCAATCATGGGGAAGGTGATATCAATTTATAGCATCCAAACAGAAACATTCATATCAAGCTTGCTACCCATGGAGCCTTAGATGAATTTCTTTGTAAAATCTAAAGCAGCTAGATGAGAGAAGAAAGAAGGCAAGAAGTGAAGACAAGTCTTTGTAGAATCTTGCCTCTTTGCTATGAATTGGAATAGGCAAAACATGAATGATCTCCATTATCTAGATAGAACCTGGGCAAGTGGGAATAGGCAAGAATTCATTGCTATTCTGAGTAGATTTCATTCATTCATTCATTCATTCATTCATTCATTCATTCATTCATTCATTCATCTCAAATTGTATGGCTACTCAACTTGCCACAGTGATTCTGAGCAGCTGGCAACTTATAAAACAATTAAAACAAACAAATAAAGGCCACAATATATACAACCTCAGCTCTATCTCACACACACACACACACACACACACACACACACACACACACACACACACACAAGGTCCCTTCCTTAAATTTGGTTTCCAGCAGTATCAAGAAGTGTGCCTTCTCAAAGCTTTCCCTAACCCAGGGGTCTTCAAACTTGGCCCTTTTATGACTTCTGGACTTCAATTCCCCAGCCAGCAAGCAGGGATTCTGGGAGCTGAAGCCCACACTTTTTAAATTTGCCAAGTTTGAAAAACATGGATACAACAAGACTGGAGCCCATCAAGATAATATGTGGATCTGTGGGAAAGTGCTGTCCTGGGATGCCATGAGTTTTTATTTTCTTGAGTTCTTATTCTATTTTGTCTGGGAATTGTTGCTGTTCTATTCAGTTCTGCTTGGGAATTTTTGCTGTTTTTACTGTTTTGCGAGCCACCCAGGTTTATGATTGCAATATAAGCTTACTGTCTTTTAAAATAAATAAATAATACCTAAATGTCTGCTAATGGCAACATCCACAGCAACAAAAACCACAATATCTCATGGACACAAACTAATCTGCCAATCTCACAACCAGGAATACATCCAAGTCTTTTAGTTTTCTCTGTTGATATTCTGGATTCCTCTCAATAATGTAATTTCTATAATGTAAATTTGAGTATTTATTATTTGAGTTAATTATAGTAATTCTTTTGAGTAAATTATAGCATTTTCCAGCTGAAATCACCTTGGAAGAGTACTCTCTTTATAATAGCCTACATTTTCAAGTGAATTTAGAAAATCCATTCAATATTGTAATCTTCCTAACAGCTTTTGATCCCCAAGTGAACATTAACTGAAACATAATTATTACTTATTACTTAATTAAAACTTTATCTCCAGATGTGTGTCTGTGTGAGAGGGAGGGAGGGAGGGGCATCACTCTGCTCCAGATAATGTGACTGAATGTTCTATCATGTGAATCATTAAACTGAGCTTCTGTATTGGTAAAAGAGGTTGAACTGACATTGCAGCTGCTGAGAGTTTTAGGGTCCCAGTGAAACCACTAGAATCTGTATCTCCTTGACCTGGGTATATGAAGCATATATGATGTCATTTGAGTACTGTGGTTTGCAAGAGAATCTTTGCTTGCTAATTTCAAGCCTGGACAGACCAGTGTGTTTACATGTTCATCCATGTTTACATGTCTACAAGTATACATGGATGTATTACTTGCTTTAAAGAATGCTACAGGTTCCTCCTGGAATCCTGTTGTAATCTGGATCCAAACCTCTCCTCCCAGCACAAAGGATTTCTAGAGTTCAAAACACTGTTTTGCTGATCCCACATCACCAAGGGGTCTTGATTTGCTTGCGTGGTAAATTAAAAACAACCCGTAGAATGAATGACTGCATAAATCAGTGGTTCTCAACCTTTTTAATGCCGCGACCCCAACCGGTCGTAAGTCGAGGACTAAACCGGTCGTAAGTCGAGGACTAAACCGGTCGTAAGTCGAGGACTAAACCGGTTGTAAGTCGAGGACTACCCAGCCGGTCGTAAGCCGAGGACTTTCCCTGCCCGGGAGCGCTGTGCATGCGTGGTTCCGCCCCCTGCGCCAGCCGAGGCGTAGCTGGCAAGCGGCAGAGACGGAGCAGGCCGACCACCAGCTGGCCCAGCCCAAGGGAGGTAAGGCACCCGCCGGAAAAGGGGAAAAAATGGCGGACAAAAAAAATGGCGGACAAAAAAAATGGCGGACAGCCTTGCTTGGCGACCCCCATGAAATGGTCGATTGACCCCAAATGGGGTCCCGACCCACAGGTTGAGAACCACTGGCATAAATAAAGCCTCCTTAAATGAAATCTAGCCACCCTTGCAAGCTGTCCTGGTCATTGCTGTTTTAGGTCAAATGGATTTAAAAATTTGGTGGGACAAGCCTTACTGAAGTGTTTCCATTTTGTAATTTCTTTTCAAAAAATAATTACCGTGAATTGCTGTGGGGGTTTTGCAGTGAGAAGCAGTGGGATTTCCACAGATGGGGGTAAGAGCAGAGAAATTCCTGTTCCTGGCTGTAACAGCTTGTAGCAACTATTCCTTGCTCTACCTTCTGTGTTGGTCTATAGGGAACCATTAACAGTGACATAGCAGCATGGGGTGAAACTGTTAGCTGTCAGTTGCTGTGTGATGATACAGTTGAATTTCAGGAGGGCACAGATGTCAGACAGGCTTAGCCTTGGACCACTCCTGCATTGGGTGAGGATGGAGGATGAGGAGTTCTTTGGAAATAGGTTAACTATTGGGAGTGAGCCTTATCAGTGCAAAGAAAATGAATCAGAAATAATTAGAAATCTTGCTTGCAGCCTTTCTTCCTGCTATCAAACAATATTCTGCATATTCGTTTTTATATATTTTGTATGTCATTTTGACCAGAAAGGAGACTCATCTACAGAAGGTTATTTAGCACCCAGAGATTTTTGCCCTATCTCTTCGCTCCCAAATTATTTGTTATCGTTTTAATTCTAAGCAGAATCAGAGTAGAGAAGGAGGTTGCCATGGCAACTGTTTCCTTAAGCCTTTGGTCTGACTCATTTCAGACAATTACTCTCATGCTCCAGGACGCATAGATGTGATAGAGGAGAAATGTGTGCTGGGCTTTATTTCCTTTTCTTCTTATCCCAGGTATTAACTTCCAAATAGTCATGGAAACATTCCTCCAACATCATAGTTTTGGGGCTGCTGGTACATTGAGACTATGTCTGGTTATGAGTCATACTCCTATGAAGCTGTGAAATATGTCCTGATTATATACAAAGTCTGCTTCCTATGTTTCCATGATATATATATATATATATATATATATATATATATATATATATATATATATATATATATATATATATATATATATATATATATATATATATATATATACACACACACAAATGTGAAAATGTGTAAAGATTCTGCAAACAGTAAAAGATTTTCTAAGTTCCTAATTTAGCCTGACATGATTGAATGTGTAAAAATAACGTCAGGGGTGTAAAGAAATTTATACATAAATATAAGAACATAAGAAAAAAGCAGTGGGGTGTAGTGTTAAATTGTTAGATTAGGACTGGCAAAACGTATGTTCAAATTCACCTCAGACACAGAAACTCTCCAGGTGGCTATTGTCTGGTTATTAATACTCAGTCCAGTTTCTCTCACAGACATGTTTTGGTGGGGGTAAGATAAACATGGATCCTCATGGAAGATGCCTTGGTTTGGTTAAAGGATGGGATATACATCTAATGTTAAAGACACTGAGCTTGTCAGCTGGAAAGCTGACAGCCCAGGTTCGAAACCCAAGTGCTGCACAATGGGGTGAGCTCCCATTCCTGCTCCAGGAAAAGCACACAAATGCAAGTAGATTAATAAGTACCACTTTGGTGGGAAGGTAACAGCGTTCCGTGTGCCTTTTGCATACAGCCATGCTGGCCACATGGCCACAGAAAATGTCTTGGACAACGTTGGCTTCCTCAGCTAAGAAACAGAGATGAGTACTGCACCCTAGAGTCGGACATGACTGGACAGAGAATGCTTTACCTTTTATACATCCAATAAAGTAAAATCATGCCTTTTGGATCAGACAAGAGATCCACCTGATGACTAGATTCAAGTCTACGAACTAATGTTTGCATGGTGGTTAAACAGATTTCTCTGGAGCATTTGCCACCAAGACATTAGCCAGTCTTCCCCAAACTAGCAACTTTCAGTTGTGATGAGTCTATCCTAAATGACTGGATATTCTGGGAATTGTAATCCCAACTCATCTGTAGACCAAGTCTTGCTGAAGTCACTCCCTTTTCCTCTTCAGCAACTAATGTTAGGTGATACATTGTCTCAGAACGCTGAATAACTATTGAGATATTTGACACAATTTTTCTTATATTTTACCATCATTTCCAAATATTGTGGTTCCAGACATCTTAATCATGGAAACTGCTCTTGGGAGGAATTTATACAATGTTCCAATAAATTCTGCATTCTCTTGCATCTCCTTTCTTCAGAATTAGCATATGTAATAATCATCCCCAATCTCTAAACCTGTTAGTCTTGATCCATGTCACCAGAATAGAGGAGGGAATAAAGTCGAGTTGGATATGACATATACAGTGTCTGTTGAACCTGTACGACAAATATATCATAAAAATGGCAAGAGATATGACATCTGGATTCAGAACTGAAGATTGAAACACTAACAAATTGTGATGGATAATAATAATAATAATAATAATAATAATAATAATAATAATAATAATAATAATAATAATAATAATAATAATAATAATAATAATAATAATGATGATGATAAAGTTGGAAGGGACCTTGGAGGTCATCTAGTCCAACCCCCTGCTCAGGCAGGAAACCCTATACCATTTCAGACAAATGGTTGTCCAGTTTCTTCTTAAAAACTTCCAGTGTTGGTGCATTCACCGCTTCTGGAGGCAGGTTGTTACATCATTTGAGGGACATTATTTCTCACCTGTGGTCATCTTAGTCATGATCACTGGGAGATGTAGTTCAGCAACATCTAGAAAGCTACAGATTCCTTAACTTTGATCTCCGATAGTGGCTGTCTTCATATATTGTGGCAATAAATTCTGTACTGGTGGGGAAAATATGTTATTGCAATTGAACCTAAGAAGTCATTCTATTATGACTAAATGATTGAATTGTAATATGAGTTTAAAGAAGATTTTGTTGAGGCAAGTAGAAGCATTATTGGAGACTGTCATAGTTTAGAATTTGAGCATCAGAAAGCAGCCCCTATTTTTCACACCAGGCCATGTTCGTCATAGCAAAGGCTGTTGTAATAGATGAAATATATTATTTCTCCTCTAGCAAATGTCATTGGAGAGAACATTTGCTTGCTGGGAAGTGCTATGCCTGGACACAGATTAGAAAATAATGTGTGGTTTGAAGGAAACAGACACTGTGTTCTGAAATATTTTAAATGTTGCATATTTTTACACATGCATTTGAATGTAAAGTGACTTGGCAACAATAATGTGTGGAAGGGGAGACAGTTCAAAGCCTGTTGCTGCTTGAGGCAAGGGCAGCTGTCTCATCTCCATAAAAAATTATAATGCCAGATATTCACCAAATTACAATGGCATTTAAAGTAGATAAACCTGACAAGCATTTTCTTATCCAACAGTGCAAATAGAGAAAAGGTAGATCAAATGATTTGCTAGTCTTCTAGGGCAACAATGATCTCCTAATCAAAACTTTTGCAAGCAGAGATCTTAGAAATTTATTTGGAGTATGACCCCCTTCTCACCCAATAAGAACAGAAGTAACTCCAAGTAGCAAGTAAGATTGCAAAAAGAGCAAAGAACTCCAATTTTGGACATTCCGCTGGAAGATGCTAAACTAGCTGTTCTACCTGCTTGCTTCCTTGGTGGTGGCAAATGATTGAGTAGTAGAGCATTGACTGTTCTCACCTGATGTCTGATGAGATTGAATTTGAGAGTCGAGTAAAATGCTGCTCAGCCAGGTTTCCCTGATATAATTCTTCCTGGGTTGCTTGGAATTTATCAAGCTTGTCAATATGCTCAGGTCCTTGGTTCTTGGTCCCTAATCAACTCTACTTGTGTTTTCTTCATATGCTTTATAGCAGGGGTCCTCAACCTTGGCAACTTTAAGACTTGTGGACTTCAACTCCCAGAATTCCTCAGCCAGAAAAGCTGGCTGAGGAATTCTGGGAGTTGAAGTCCACAAGTCTTAAAGTTGCCAAAGTTGGAGACCTCTGCCATAGCAAGCAAAAAAAGAGGTAGTCTTCTGTGTCTCTTTTCTGCCATCTAGTAGTTGCCCTAATCATTGTGAAGTGAAACTAGATGCTATGCCCTCCACAGCCTGCTTCTGTTTGCTGTTCTTCCTCCACCTTCATGACACCCTAGGGAAATAATTTGGTTCTTCTTTGAGTGCCTGCCATCCTTGCAGACCATTAATAGATTTGGGGTTTTTAAGATTGAAGGCAAGGGGATCCCATGCTTGCAGACCCCAAGGCAGTGAATGCTTGTGTGTGACAAGTCTTAAAGTTGCTAAGGTTGAGGACCCCTGCTTTATAGCCTTGCTTTACAAAATTAAAGGCTTTCTCAACTAACCCTGCACCCAATTTAGATTCTGCCTAAAGCTCTATGGCAGCGGTGTCCAACCTTGGCAATTTCAGGGCTTGTGGACTTCAGCTCCCAGAATTCCCTAGCTGCTGATTGGAGAATTCTGAGAGTTGAAGACCACAAATCTTAAAGTTGCCAAGGTTGGACACCCCTGCTCTATATGGTATCTCTCATCTCCATCTGTGGAATGGAGTGGAGCTCTCCTTTTGGAAATGCAGTGGGGTGGGGTGGGGGTTTGGAATCCTTTGCGATAGTTGAAAAATGAGAGTTGAGCAGATCAGAGAAAAGAATATCTGAAAGCAGCTGTTTGTAGAAAAGCAAGGGAGGCATTTAATAATAATAAAAGAAAGAGGGGAGGAGAGGCAGACAAATACATGTGCCAAAAGTGAGAAATATGAAATGTGGATTATCCCCATATTATGTGGCCCCCTCGGAGCAGAGAAACAAAGTCAATCTTATTTTTGGTTTATTTGACAGATGCTTTTTTAGCCCTCTTCAGAGAAGAGGTCAGTGCTTTTGAAGGTTAATTCAGAAATAGAAAAATGGTGCCCAGAATAAAATAACTCTCTTGGCACTTGAGAACTATGGATCTATTCATGGTATCTCAAACTGCCTTCATTTTCTTTGCAGCAACTGACGTTGCTGAGACTTATTCAGTGTGTCATTGATCACCATCCTAATTTTTTTTCATATGTTCCAGGGCTGTAATTATAACTAAATGAGAATGCATGAACAACCCTAATATTTAAGTCATTACTTTAAAGTATTCATACTTTGTCTGGAGGTAGAGTTCTGGGTATTAATCTTTAAGGCTATAAATGAATGGAATGGGTTCAAAGAAGAGAGGGAGAAACATATAGTGGTTGGATATATAGAAAGCAAATCTTAAGGAAAGGCTGAAGGAACTTCCATATATTTAGCCTGGAAAAAAAATCTAAGGAGGATCGGACATCACTCCTTAGGTTGTCACACAAAGAGGGCAAAATCCTGAATGCAGCATGAAAAATAGAGTTCTAACTTGGTCAGTATGTGCCTTTCCCAAAGGAAGAAGACACCAGTGAGCTGAGCTTGGGCAAAGCTGCAGTGACAGATGTTCTAGATGAAGCACCTGAAAGAGCAGCTGTGCTTTCATTTTGGCTGAAAGGGTCCTCTCTCCAGAGAGCTATGCAGATATATGAATGAGCAATTGGTTGGCTTTTCTGTCAAAGAAATGTTTTGTCCTCTTGGGGCAAATATACAGAATGTGATGGAAAGGCTCCCCAGACTACATCCACTGATAATTATTCCTTTCTACTGATCCATGTGGAAATAAATAATTTGGTCAGGCACAGCCTTGAAGGCACTGCAAGAGGTATGAGATATTGGGTAGAAGATGGGAACACAGGTCATATTCTGTTCCTTTATTTCTATCAAAAGATTTGTCCCAGAAAGAGAAAAGAATACTGGAAGAAAACAACTGGCTACCAGTTATGACGCTAACAGGAATAGCTTGAATTTTTCTCTAATGGTGTTTCCAAGATGAAGCAAAAGATGAGCTAACCTTCGTGAGAACTGGGTAGACTTGGTATTTGGAAAGCACCTTGCAAATGTAATCCAAAGGGCTTTGAACTGTATTATATGAAGGATGAAGAAAACAAAACAAAATAGAAAACAATGTAATGCTGAGAGCTGATCTGGGACTAGGAGGAGTGTGCAGAATGTGAAGGTATCCAATAATGAACATATAAATACAAGTTGAAGTAAATCAAGCCATGTGTCTCTGGGGTCCCAGTGTTTCTGTACAATGTATAAAGTGTGTGGGGGGGGGAACAGCAAAAAATAGAAGTCTTAATGCAGGAAGGCAAATATAATTTATCCATCAATACTGAAATCTGGTGGCATAAAAAACTCACGAGCGAACTGCTAGGATTGAAAGTGCATAATATATTTAACGGAATAAGTTAGACAAGAGGGAAGGAGGAATGACATTATATGTGAAGAAAGTGTACATGTATTGAGATCCAAGAATTTGAGTATAAGGAAATAATGGAACAGCTGACTACAGTACATTGTTTACTTCTCCAGGATCATTTACATGCAAGAATCTTGAAAGAGTTTGAAAATATCATTTTAGAGTCCCCTCAGGGAGGAATCATGAAAGACAAGCATAGTGCCAGTGGATTGGAAAAGGGCAAATGGATAGGGTATGGTAGGGTAGAGTAGAATAGGGTAGGGTAGGGTGGGTTAGGGTAGGGTAGGGTACGGTAGGGTACGGTAGGGTAATAATTGAATAGAAGAAGGGAAGGGAATATTCTTTATTAGCCAAGTGTAATTGGACAAGCAAGGAATTTATCTCCGGTGCATAAGCTCTCAGTATACATACGAACAAAAAGTAATATAATCATAATATAGGAGGAAAGACGGGAAAGATAATAGCAATACAGCCCTACTACATGGGTAAATATCCTTAGACATAAGAGTGTGCTGTGGGAATTAGGTGCTCAGCAGAGTGATGGCATGTCTAATTGTTTTGGCATGTAATGTTGTTCTTATTTTCAAAAAGCAAGGAAAGAGGGCCTAAGTGACAACTAGCTGGTTAGTTTGACATCAATACTGAACAAAACTCTTAAATAGTTTATTAAGGAATCAATTTCTGAGCAGTAGAAAACAAAACATTTTCTGGTAGAAACTAGAATAGGTTTATCAAGAACAAGATTATTAACATTCAGGAGGACTCTGACAAGTTGAAATAATAGGCAGAAGCCAGCAAGATGAATTTCAATGCAAAATCTTACATTTGTGTAGGAAATATCTAAGACATGAGTGTAGAATGAAGGGAAATATTGGGCAATAGCATATGTGAAAATGATCAAACTGAATGTTAACCAATGTGTCACAGCTGCAATAAAAAAGCAAATGCAATCCTAACTGCATCAACCGAAGTATCAAAATCAAGAGAACTCATGGTTCCTCTTTACTCTGCATTGATCAGATCACATCAGAGTGCATCCAGGTTTAAGCCACATTTAGAAATGACATTGACAAATTGGAATATCTCCAAAGAAGAACAGCCAAGGTGATAAGAATCTTAGAAGAAAAACAATAAAAGTTGGAGTCATTTGGTAGCTTAGTCTGGAGAAGAGACGACTCTGGGGAGATACGATAGCTGTTTTCAAGAAATGGAAAGGCTATCATGTATAAGATGGAACAGAAGTGCTGAGTTGTTCTAGAACAGTGGCCCCCAACTTTTTGGGCACCAGGGACTGGTTCTGTGGAGATAGATTTTTCTGTGGAACCGGAGAGGATGTGGTTTTGTGTACTGCCTGCATCCTGCAGATGGGGCTTTGCTTGTTTGCACGGCCCGGTTTTTGGCATGCCGCACCCCAGTGCCGGTCCATGGACCATGTGTTGGGGACCACTGTTCTAGAAGATACGATGAGAAGCAATGGATTTAAATTACAATGTGGAGACTGTGACCAGGCTCAAGAAATCCAAATGGTAAGACTTGTACAATAACAGAACAGACGGGTGTAAAGGTTTCTCCTTTGCTGGAAGTATTTTAAGATGGGATGGATGGCTACCTGACAGAGTTGCAGCAGTAGTGAATTCTAGCACTGGATCTATATTATTTTTAAGATACCATCCAATTCTCACATTCTATGACTCTTTGGTGTCAGAGAATTCTCTTTTTTTTTAAGCGGAATGTCATGATGTCATATGGCCTAACTGGGCAGGTAGGGATGGGTCCCTTCTGTTGGTGTGTGCTTCTAATACCTCTATATGTCTACCTCTGAGGACAATCATGCATTTCAGACAGCATGCTTCATGACACCACAAGTATATAGTCTTATCATTTTTGCAAAAATAGGTTCCCTCTTGGTTGTGGCAGCATAGCCTAACCCCTAATAAATGATTGCTTAACCTCAGCTGTAGTCACTTCAATTTATTGTGTATTTTTAGAGATCTATTCATGCAGACATTGAAGAAATCTTTCCTTTTTGTGGCATTTCTGCAGGAAATTTTCAGAGCTCTTAATTCCACATAGTAGTGAATTAAAACAAAAGGCATGTTCTGTAGGAAAATACATTCTTTATTTATCTTCTAAAACACAAGCCAGAAATATAATATACGTTCAGCTGTTTTTTTTTCCTTTAAAAATTTATTTTCTTTAAACTTTTAACAGAAAAGAAAAGGATTGTATGTGCCATCTGTCTAACAATTCTGCCCTTTCTCCAGGTTGTGTGCCATCCTGGATTATTCTGACTTTCTCAAAAGGATCTTTATTTCCCTTGAATTCTCTACTGACATTTCATCCCCAGAAAGCACAATGCATGTTTATGCCACAATTACTAATGTAGTTTGATTGTCCTTCAATATGGCTTCTTAACAACTACTAAGAACCATTTTCTGTTAATGTCGAAAGTGTTCTGGCTGCACCTAATAGCCTGGATCATATCTAGGAAGTCTTCACAGGTGATGAAGAAATTTCTATTTAAATTGGATGCATGCAAGGTTTTTTTTCATATGTGATACATGTGCATGTATTATTAATTTCCTATTTTTTTTTTTACATTTTTAATCATCTTCCAATTTTGATTGGGATTCTTTTAGTTTCATCAGTAGCACTTAGGCATCTTTTTGTTAAACAATTCTACTCATACCAACAAAGAAGCTTCAGTGACACTACTAGAATTAATAGCTGAATAATTAAGTTCCATTAAAATTATTAGGGCTATTTGTCATATTAGAACCTGTAGCAGTAATGCTGCATTCTTTATATCATTTGGGGAAAATACTCTATGGGTTTGCATATTACAAATTCTAACTATTGTATTATATTACTGGATGGAACAATTTCCCTAATGTACATTGCACTGCCATGTATATCTTGTATTATTTTGATCTTATGCATAGGTACTCTGGTTACATGCATACGAAGAAGGGTATATAGGCTCTGCTCTACTTATCCTTCGAGTTCTAGTTCAACAGCAGATCTGAAACTGTTTACATGTGAATTTGGTACAACCTTTTTCTGAATTCTTTGCACTGCATCTAGTCACACTTCATATTAATAGCAGCAGTACAAGAACAAAGATGTTATACATTCCTATATTCACAATATAGGCTGTGGATACATAGAATACAGACTGTACAATAGGAAGTTGATGAGATGCAAGACACTGTGTAATGTGGAGGTTCATAGAAGTTTCTGGACATCAGTACAAGAATGCTAAATATTTTAGTCTATAGACTTTCCAATCATAGCTGAAGGCACAGTTTCCCAATAATATAATGAGGACTCTTCTCAGATAGGATTAGTGCATTCTCCATGCCCTAACTTTTTAGTACCTCATTGTACTTCCAAAGAGCTCTAGTGCAGTGGTTCTCAACCTGTGGGTCGGGACCCCATTTGGGGTTGATCGACCATTTCATGGGGGTCGCCAAGCAAGGCTGTCTGCCATTTTTTTTGTCCGCCATTTTTTTCCCGCCATTTTTTCCCTTTTCCAGTGGGTGCCTTACCTCCCTTGGGCTGGGCCAGCTGGTGGTCGGCCTGCTCCGTCTCTGCCACTTGCCAGTTACGCCTCGGCCAGCACAGGGGGCAAAACCACGCATGTGCGGCGCTCCCGGGCAGGGAAAGTCCTCGACTTACGACCGGTTTAGTCCTCGACTTATGACTGGTTTAGTCCTCGACTTACGACCGGTTGGGGTCGCGGCATTAAAAAGGTTGAGAACCACTGCTCTAGTGTCTTTGGGATTAACTTAAAATCCACCCATCATTTTTTAAAATCTGTCTTTCATCTATTTCATCTTTTCAAATACAAGCTTCTAAATATAAATCTGGAAATATCAGGGCCAACCCTTCTCCCTATTAGTAAGAAATCAGAACATAGGCTAAGATTTGTAACTGAAATCCCAACATGACAAAAAGAATGCAATAAAGGATAATTTCAAAGGTAAGAATAGGGGTCAGAAAGAAAACAGATTTTTTTTCACTCTTCCTCTTGTAATTTTTATTGCCCAGCTTTTCTTATTTCCTAAACATAAATGCAAATATGATTCGTTTGTGCAATCATGTCATCATTATTTCTTACAAATAAAATAGAGATTTTTTAAAGATACAGTTCTGGTATGTTCCATTTCAAGTATATTGTGCTGTCTAGTCAATTGCAGAGGTTAGGTTCCTTTGGGGAAACTATAGAGACAATAAGGTTGAAGTTGTGTAGCTAGCAGATTCATTGCTAGTTCTGAAATCCTGGGCATAAATGTGATGGAAGCAAATACAGATAAAGTCATTGCTTAGTGTCTTTGATTGTTTAGTTTTGTTCATCAGACTGAAACACAGCAGAAGTGGAGCTTGTTCCTTGGAAGAACTATAGTACTTATATAGTTCATTATGTGAAAAAAAGTTTTTTCCATTCTTAACATTTGCCTTTGGCCTTGATGTTGGCTTTTTGCACATTATGTCAGATGCCAGAGCCAAATCCTCCAGGAAACATTCCATATGAATTTTTTTTTCTACTACCCGTGTCATCCTTACATGAAAATGATTCTCTCTTTGAATCCAGTGCTTCTTTGCCAATAGAACAAAAACGGCTTTTCTACTCCCACGTTGGAATCTTAGGTTTATCCCAGTGTGACTGCTGCTGACAGATGACGGGGGTGATTTGTTTTATTTTTTTAAAGTGAGAATTCTTCCATTCACAAACAGAAGCTGCTGCCAAAGGCATCACATAACAAAACAAGGAAGAACAAAGATGGCCTGTTCCTTGCCCAGCTAGGATCTGCTTCTCAGTTGCAGGAGATAAACCTCAGAATCTGGGCCACCTGTTAAGCTACTTTGTGACTGCAAGGATCACAATATCCACAAAAACTGTGGCTGCACCGACCTCTTGTGTCATCTTCTTATCCCAGGAATACCCGCTGTGACGGGCTAGAGCAGGTTACCATGGCAATGTGTGCTTTCCTCTGGAGACTGCACTTTATCCCACTTTCAGTAATATAAAATGAGTCCTTAGGCTGGTTTTCTCTCCCTGCTGCCACCAGTTTAAAGAAAAATAAGGCTAATGTGATGCAATGTTTGCTTGAGAAAAATACCTAAGATGAGAATTCATATGTTCAGTATGTGTATGTACACGGGAGTGTGTACATGTATGCTTCAGGGTGTTGTCTGAGTGCCTGAATATAATTTATGCAAAATCTGCTCAGAATCTTATTTGTACTATCCACATATTTTCACAAGAAATCCTATGAGGATTCTTAGTACATTGTATACCTAGATGCAAGTGACCACACATTTTCAGAATTGCATCCTTTCTATCACATTTTCAACTTGGTCTTTGATCAACCAGATGAGGCTCAGAGCCTTTCCTAAAGATTGATCTTTTAATAGGAGTGACGTGATCCATTCTTCTGCAGATGCTTTTCATTGTTCTTCATTGTAGCTATCAGAAAAAAAATCTGAATGAGGAGATAGGAGACATATTTTTTTAACTCTCCACAATTACATACTGATGATATGCAAAGAAAGATGTGGATAGAAGTGTGGATAAATTTATAAGCAATAAGCATATGTTAATATACATATGTTATGTTGATTATGGTACATCTAAATATTCATTATTTCTAGTGTTAAGAGAGGAAGATTAGATTTCCACTGACTATGGTGGATTCAATTACTGTTCAGGCCTATGAGCCTGGAGTGTTTGTGAACTAAATTTCTTTAGCACAGCTAAAATGAATAAATAGTTGTACAATAACATGAGTGATGCCACAGGGGGAGTTTAGACAGTTAACAAATATTTTTGAGTGCCAAAGACTCTGTGAGGCAATGAATATTTGCAAAAAAATAAAAATAAAAAAGCTGGGAAATCAAACAAAGATGCTTGTTTGGCTGACTCTCCCAAGATGTGACCATTAATGGGAAATCTGGTGCAAAGAGAAGACATCTTTTATTCACCTGGAGTTCCATGAGAACAAAGGAAAGTGAACATGAACCCAGGGCCAGGTATCCTGAATCCATAAACACATTTTACTAATTGGACCAATGGGATAATTGCACAGTCCATCTGCTCACCTGGGAGGAAGTATTCTTAAGTCTTGGCTGTATCCTATTCTGCTTCAAATTTCCAAGAAGATTCACGCCACAGAGGAGATCTGTTTTTGTTCCTCGTGTTCTCCCTCTGTATCACCCATTAATGGCTGCCTCTTCTTCAGCTCCCGATGGTACTTAGCCATGAGAGATGCATAGATACAGCCATAGGCTGCCGCCACCACCATCATGATACACACAATGCCACAAACTACCCCAGCAATGATGACTGTGCCAATGGCTCGACGCACACTGATGGGTCGTGGCTTTTGCTTCTGGGGACAACCCACGCTGGGCTCCTCTTCTGTTTCAGGACTTGTTTTGGGTTTGGGAGCAGTTTGACTTCCCTTAGTGCAAGGAGGACCAATATTGTCCAGCACAGTAGAGCTGTTCTCATCCTCCAGCTGGGAACAGTAGTTAAACATCTCCATGGGTACCAAGCGCATATCCTTCCCCCGCAGCTCCTTAGGCAAAGTACATGCCAGCTGGTCTATCTTTCCTCCTATCCCATAAGAGAGAGAGAGAGAGAAAAAAAAGCTTAGTTCCCTATCCTCATGTAAGACCGTACTGTGGTCTCAGTATAATAATGCATTTCAGTGGAGCTGTTGTGGCTGAATTCTTCAATATTGGAGTGGCCCACTGTTGCTTACCTAAAGAGTAGCTACATTAGCATATCAAGAAAGTCAGGATTGCGAAACAAATTATTAAAGCAAAAAGCTTTTTGGAAACCTTGCACTTTAAGCTGGGTTTTCCCTCATGTTCAAAGTGTGTAACAATAAACGTAAATAACCAAAACTTCCAAAAATGATTAAAAGGTAAATAAAAAGCAAGAAACGTAATGCTTCAGCAGCAGCAGCCACAAACATTCTAGAACAACACGAAAAAGCTTTAAAAGAGAGTGGCCAATTACTTAGACACATTATGAGCTTCAATGGCTAAGTTCAAGCAGGTGCTGGGTGAACATTGATTAAGAATGTTAAATTCTGATTGTACTATGACCAGGCAGATGAAGTAGATGGGTGAAGTGGCTCTCTCCAACTTTTGATTCAAAAAATCAAGATGTGAGCTGTCACAATGCTAACTGGACTTTATTAGGAGGACTATCAATGACAACATTATCACAATTAAAATGACAGTGTCTTTGTCCACTCAAGAATTCCAGATCTAGAGTTAGGTGTATGTATAGTTAGAAATGGACTTTGAGTGCCTATAAAAGTTAAGGCCAGTCTATAAATGAATTGGCAACCAATGGACAATAATCAGTAGAAACATCTAACTTTCTACAGTACAATGTGAGGAATTTACTACATAAATTTGTATCAGTGATGATTCTGGTAAAACATACTTTCAAGGTGACTCAGAAGATTTGAATACTAATTATTAATATCAGTTTTTAAAAGGGAAGCCACTAAACAGCATGTATCAAAAAGAATACTTGGCAGTACCATTAACAAACGCTTAATATTTCCCACCACAAATATTAATAATATTCTCAACTAATCTAGTGAATAATTATGGACCACCCAGTTATACACTGTTGATCGATTTTAAAGATGAGAGAATCTAAATGCCTAAGGGTAACCAGTGTCAGGTCCTACTGAAGCCATGACTCTCTATTAAACAATCCAAGATTAAGTTTCATTACAAGCCTCTTGCATACAAGTGGTAAAACTAAATTGTTGTCTTTGAAGCTCAAATGTTGAGCTTTATCCCAGCTTTGGTTTGTGTTCAGTTCTTCTGCATTTGCAACAGTGTGTTTAGAAACTCCGGAATGATTGAAACGGATTGGATACCCTCCCCATCTTGATCCATTGAAAATAAACTCACTTCCAGGAAGCTGAATGACTTTGGCTAAGCAAATATCTCTGCCTAATCCAACTACAAAACACTACAGTATCATTAACGAAGTCAAATTATGCACTGTAACTATCCTACTAGCCCAAGATCTGAAGTTTGCATATCTGACTAATTTTTCTTTCTGGTAATCCATAGTAAACTAGCAAAAAATAACCCTCAATTTAGACCAATCTTTAATGTACCTACCTCGATAAGAGAACCATTCCATCCAATATTTAAAATCTCTCAAATTACAGTCACATTCCCATGGATTATCTCCCACATGTAACTGTTGTAGGCTGATTAATGGCTCAAAAGTTACCCTGTCCAAATTCTGCAGACGGTTTGATCGGAGAGAAAGCCAGCGAAGAGAAGGCAAATCATCAAAAATTCCTGAGGGAATTTGAGCAAGTCCATTAATGGAGAGATCCAACTGATGCAAAAGAACAGTGTTCTGCAGAAGATCTTTGTCCAAACTTCTGATGCTATTATTCCTCAGCTGTAGTTCAGTAAGATTAACTAGGTCTCTGAAAACATTCTCAGGAAGTTGATCTAAGAAATTGTTGGAAAGATCCAGTCTCTGAAGAGCAGAAAAATTGGAAAAAGCTTGTTCTGACAAGGTGCTGAGTTGATTGTTAAGGAAAAGGAAGGTCCTGGTACTAGTAGGAATGTCCAAGGGAATGGATGAAAGGCCTAAACCACTACAGTCCACTTCCAGGGTACCACTGTTGCACTTACAAGAGGAGGGACATGTGATGAAGCTCTCTGCTGCGCAAAACGAAAGCCAACAGGCAAACACTGCACAAGAGAAGAGGAAAACCAAGCACAATATATTGAGGCATCTTCCGTGACTGCATGTAACCACAGTTTCACCTATTAATGCTACCTTATCTTGCAACCAGATGCACAAGTGTCTCCATCACAGTAGAATTCCATCTACTAACCTAGAGCAGGGGTAGGCAACCTTGGCTCTTTTATGACTCATGGACTTTAAATCCCAGAATTCTATGCTGGCTCAGGAATTCTGGGAGTTGAGGTCCATGAGTCATAAAAGAGCCAAGGTTGCCTACCCCTGATGGGTAGAGGATGGATTTTAATACTCTTGATTCAAAGAGTTCTAGAACCAGTTGCATTGTGTTCTAGGGCGGTTTCTTGTTGGCCTTAATGCCTCCTTCCTTCTCTCTTTCTCTTTGAAAGGAGCATTATGAGTTGAATGGTAGCCAAATGAGCTTTTTCACAGATTAATCCTTGGGCAGCCAGATGGATTCCCTCAGTGTGAGCTTCCTTTTAGCTTTTGACGAGCTACTGGTGCTAAAGAATAAACATCCTCACACTGTGAAAAAGAAAGGTCATACTTCCCCAGAGATTTTTTCTGCCTGATACCATAGTGTCCAGCATCCTAGACACCATGGAATTAAGCATGAGTGGAAGATAATCCAGAGCTATAAAAGAGAACTTGCTAGACCATTAGTGTTTATAAATAATATATTTGCTTATATTTAATTAGATATTATCTTAAGATAATTTAGAACATGAATTATCCATTCAATGGGTTGTTATTTTTTCAATGGGATTTATTATACATTTGATTGACTACAACAGTCGTTTTATTTACTATCTTTTGTTTAACTCGTCTAAATTCAATGTGCCCAAACAGCCCTCAGTACTTACAAATTACAAAAGTATATCATGAATAACTAGTATAAGCAAATGTTAAAACATTACACAAGCACCCAAGACATTAAGCATGGCATCATTTGCTGCAGGTGAAATACAGTAGTGCTGTATTCTAAAAGTGTAACCAATTATATTTAATCTTACACATCACCACAGCAGCGAGAATAATTTTTGCACAATACTGGAAGAATGAAGGATTGCCATCAGAAGAAGAAATAATCAGGAAAATATTGGAATGTGCAGAGATGGACAGATTAACTATGAGGTTGAAAGATAAAGAAGATACAGACTATTATCAAACTTGGGACTTATTTTATTGTTGGCTAGAGGAAAGAATAAAGGAGTAGGAATTGAACATGTATTAGCATAGCTAATTCCAGACAACTTGTTGATTGGAAAAATTAACATATGTTTATGAGGGGAAAAAAACCAATAAAATCTTTATAAAAAAATAAAATAAAAGTGTAACCAACCAACAAATAAAGGCCTCACATCAGATTCCCATAATTAAATGGCACAACTCAAGGGGAAAAAAAACCATTCTATCCATCTGGTCTTACTTACAAGAAAAGTGAATTAAATGCACCAGAAACTACTACTTTTTTTTTTGTAAAGATATCGGTTTTGATTTAGATTAAATCTAGAATCAGTTAATATGGAACTGAACATTAATACATAATTCATTGCTATGATTCTATAGTGAATTCAATCCAAAACTACCTGGTGCTCCTATACCAGTATCATAAGAAAATTAGGGTTTAATCTGTCACATCAAAATTAGAAAAGGCTACAAAGCAGTCTTCATAACTATCTTCCTGCTTATTGTAGAGATCACAAGCAGCGGTAGAAATATTTTGATGCATTCTGTATGTTGGCACCATAGTTGATACTCTTTGATTAGAGAATTTAATTCCTCTTAGAACATCTCATTCTAATGTAGGATTATGCCTGATAGACCAAAGAGGAAGGAAAAGTGACATATGTTATTAAAATCATCCTGCTTTTGGACGCCTGACAGAAGTACCATATTAATAATAATACAGTGATATTTCTGATGACGGGAGAACATTTAATGCTTTTGTGTACACAGAAAGGTGGGAATATATCACGGAAATGCATTACTCTTCTACGCGCATTTAATCAAATGCCCCTCTTTCTGTTAGACTGTGACAGAACTCTTTTGAAATACCATTATTCAAAATGATGCAATGGTG
This sequence comes from Protobothrops mucrosquamatus, assembly GCF_001527695.2. Lineage (NCBI taxonomy): Eukaryota > Metazoa > Chordata > Lepidosauria > Squamata > Viperidae > Protobothrops > Protobothrops mucrosquamatus. The sequence goes on along the minus strand of NW_015388087.1, from coordinate 240,723 downwards.
CTACTTCTAAACAACTGAAAATTTCAGCTTAAGAATTAGATATACACCAAAACTGTCCTGGTGAAAGAGATAGCCAAGAGAAAGAAAAGACTTCAATTACTTATGTTGCTGAGGAAACAGAAGTGCCAAGAAAAACATGAGTAAGGCATGTGGTTGTTTGCAAAGGACAGAAGGTACAAGTATCAAGATCTCAAAAGACATTTTTTTATGGATGTTCAGCAGAGCAGCTAGATAGTTTTTCATCCCATGAAAGCCAGCAAGAGTTACGGAACAATAGTTTAAGAGAAACAGTCATGCATAGTGTATGCTCTTATGTCAAGAAAAGATCATGTTACTTTGTAGGATGTTCAGGACTCTAGTAAGATGATCCAGAAGTATAAGATTAGGCTAGAGCTCAGTAGCATTTAGGGTAAATAATTTATAATAGCAATCTAGGAAGCAAGGGTGTTTAACAAAGGTAGGTGAAAAGAAACCATTTTCTCAGCAACTTTTATTGACATATTGCACTTGACCCCCAGATGTAGGTTTGGATGAGTGTCACTACCCCCTGCTTAGCTTAACTGCATGCATCCTCATTAATGAACCCTTTTCATAACATGCTACAGAGACGGATAGTTCACTGAAGTTTATTAAGCTTCTATTTCTGTATTGGACACAAAGTGTTTTCAGATTTGGACTCTTTATCCTTTTAACTACAGCACAGAGGTGGCCATTTTTAAAGGACACTTTGGCCTCATCCTCAACCTGCCAGAGAGACAGATTAAATTTATGTTTAGCTGTTCCAGTTTTAAAATGCAGTTTTCCTTGTTCTTCCAACACAATTTTGAGTGAGATCACCATCTGCAATTCTTCACTGACTATGTAGTTGATTATATAGTCAGGAACTGGGATCTACCCCGCTTCCAATAGGTACGTGAAACCTCTATACTCCCTATTTTAGTATAGAGTATAGGATCCTGAACCATTTATTTAAATGCTTTTAACTTAACTTTTTCATGGACAAGCACTGTTTTGAAAGAGTGCTAAGTGTGTTTTCTTAAACATAGCTTTCAAGTTTAGAGCACTAGGGTGGCAGGGAGCTCTGTCAGTGCACTCCCACCCATTTCAGCTTATGCCCCTCAGCAAGCAACTGATCTATCAGTTAGGATGGTTTTTTAGACATGGGTTTGGCATTCTTCCAAAAGATTACCAAGCTGTTGTTTAAATAGGATCTCGGAATCCTAGTGGACAATCACTTAAATATGAGCCAGCAGTGTGCTGCAGCTGCCAAAAAAGCCAACACAGTGCTAGGCTGCATTAACAGAGGGATAGAATCAAGATCACGTGAAGTATTAATACCACTTTACAATGCCTTGGTAAGGCCACACTTGGAATACTGCATCCAGTTTTGATCACCATGATATACTGTAAAAAAGATGTTGAGACTCTAGAAAGAGTACAGAGAAGAGCAATAAAGATGATTAGGGGACTGGAGGCTAAAACATATAAGGAACGGTTGCTGGAATTGGGTATGTCTAGTTTAATGACGAGAAGGACGAGGGGGGACATGATAGCAATGTTCCAATATCTCAGGGGCTGCCACAAAGAAGAGGGAGTCAAGCTATTTTCCAAGGCGCCTGAAGGCAGGACAAGAAGCAATGGATGGAAATTAACCAAAGAGAGAAGCAATCTAGAACTAAGGAGAAATTTCTTGACAGTGAGAACAATTAATCAGTGGAACAACCTGCCTCCAGGAGTTGTGAATGCTCCAACACTAAAATGGTATAGGGCTTCCTGCCTGAGCAGGGGGTTGGACTAGATGACCTCCAAGGTCCCTTCCAACTTTTATTATTATTATTATTATTATTATTATTATTATTATTATTATTATTATTATTGTTGTTGTTGTTGTTGTTGTTGTTGTTATTAAATTAAACACTGGCCTCTTTCAGAAGAGTGCAAGAACCATATTCATAAATAACCCAACTGAAAGGCTGAGTAAAATATCTTCTTGTCAGTCATCTATTACTCAAGTTAAACATTGTCCTAGACATCCATCTAACTGTTAACCATTAAGCACACACAACTAATGGTTGTTTTTGCCACTGACAGGTAATGACAAAATCTTCTTGCAGTGACATGGGAGGCAAACAAACTTAATAAAATAAATAAATAAAACATGAGGAAATCCACCAATTGCTGTCCTAAAACTGCCCATTAAATTTGTCAGAACAGCACCATTTATCAGCCTCCTTGCTAACGTTAAGCTTGGCCACAGGGGCAATGCAGTTTATGTCAACCTACTGTGTTGGGGGCAATATACTGACTCTAGAAACCATTTAGAGCAGAGGTCCCCAACCTTTTGGGCATCAGGGACCGGTTCCTTGGAGAGAGGTTTTTCCGTGGACTGGAGGGTGTGTGGTTTTGTGTACTGCCTGCATCCTGTGGGTGGGGCTTTGCTTGTTTGTGCAACCCAGTTGCTGGCATGCCGCAGCCCAGCACTGGTCCAGGGACTGGGAGTTGGGGACCCCTGATTTAGAGAGTACTGTAAAGCACTATGAAGCAGTATATAAGTCTAAGTATTATTGCTATACTTTTCTGCTGACACAAGGAGTGGAAGAATGCATGTTAACATCACTTTGAGGAAGATCCCTTAGAGTTGATATTCTAGCTGGAACTCATCATAAGTCAGTCAATAATATAAACTAATTTGGTGGTGATTGTGTTGCAAATGGAAATATAGAATGCTTGAAAATATTTGATTGGACTCACCAGTTACTGGTGACTTACTTTTCTTCTTTACTTTATTTTACTTCTTTCTTCAAATCATTTCTCTGAGCTCACAAATTATAACATGTCATAAGTGATACCAAGTGTCTTTTTGGTCTTTTGCGTTTTTTAAACAGGCAAGAGAAAAAGCTTTTATATATATATTACAAAATGCTCACAGTCCTTAGAACTGTACCTATTTGATTTGAATGGCTTGTGAGCAAAGAGGGTACGACTCTTATGACCACATGGAATTTATGAGATTTGAATGATTGGATATCCATCATTATGATAAAAATGATGCATTTAGCCTTTTCCTGAAACTAGGCATTCTCTTCTATGATAAAAATGTATAGGGCTAATGCAAAATATCAACTACTGGTGAAATGGCCCAGTAAATGTTTTAAAAATAACATCATTATGAAAGGTGATAGAACATGTCGGTTGCACTTATTTTGGGTATTAGGAACAAGATGGGAACATTTTCTCTCTTTCTAATTCATTCAGGCAAATATTCTGCAGCTTCTTTTTCTAAAGTTATATTTTACAGCATGTATGCAAAGTCCCAAAGAATATATAAGGTCTGGATACTGTTCACTGTTACTATAAAACCAGGCTATTTTCCTTTACCTTCATCTAAAAAGTAGTAACTGGTAAGTATTACAATAATACTTACAGCTAGTTTTTCTCCATCTCAGAGAAAGTCTGTTGCTCCACCAGTAGCCACCATTCATAGACAACATAATATTTGCTGTTTTCCCCATGGTGTTTGTGCTTGTCAGAGGAACTGGCACATATACTTGGAGGTCTGAACAGTAATTTGGCTAATCTGGAAGATAAAAGCAGAACAAAAATCATATGATTATCAGGTATCTGGAAGAGAACCTATAGATGGAACCTGACATTCAGAATGACGGCTTTTTTATAGGTACCCACAGAAAATTAGCAGATAAGGAGACATCGCTAGAGATCTCTGGACTCCCAGCCAAAGTGCTCAGATGGGTCCCCAGTGATGAGAATGCTCAGGCATTAATACCCCCCCAGGCTATGGCAACTGAGAGCACTAGAGGGAAAAGAAGAAGGAAATCCATCCAGCTGCTGTTTCCCTGCTGGCATCACAGCCATAGGCAGCACTTAGGAGAAGACAAAGAGAATGACCAACAGAAAACCCCGTAGAAGCCACTAGGACCGCAAGGAGCACCACATCCACTCCAAGGCCCAGCCTCCTTACAGGTGATGTGATGTCTGAAGTGGAGGCTGGGAGAAGTGACCTTGCCATTCCTACAACCTAAGGCAATGATTAACTCAGGGGTGGGGGAAACAGTACATCTTTTACTTGCTCTCTCCTTCTTTCTGCACCATTCCTCCACTACGTTTCCTATTGACCAAATGTGTTGAAGATATGGAGCAAGGAATGAAGCAAGAAGGAGCCCACGATTATGTGACTATGGGCTGCAAGGCAGCCACGTGCTCTATCTCATTATGTTTATGCCCTTGGGCAGATGGTGGAAAGTGCCTTCTAAACGATGCTGTAGTCTTTATTGAATGTAGGCTTTTGACACCAATTATAAGCAATCGTTCTGGGAAATCGGTACCCAGCCAAAGGACAAGGTACCCTTTTGAAAGTACTCCCCCAGTGCTGCTGAAGAAGGAAAGCAAGCTAGGATGAAGTATGAAATGGAGAAAATGCTTGTTTGTTTGTTTGTTTGTTTGTTTTAGTGCTTTTTAAGAAATAACAGAAAAAGAAGAAAAGCAGCAAAACACAAAGACAATTATAATACATAGAAAACTATGCATACAAAGTGCTTAAAAAGATGAAGAAATACAACAGAAGAAAAAAGAAAAGAAACAATATATATAAGGAACGGCTGCTGGAATTGGGTATGTCTAGTTTAATGAAGAGAAGGACGAGGGGGGACATGATAGCAGTCTTCCAATATCTCAGGGGTTGCCATAAAGAAGAGGGAGTCAAGCTATTCTCCAAAGCGCCTGAAGGCAGGACAAGAAGCAACGGGTGGAAACTAATCAAGGAGAGAAGCAATCTAGAACTAAGGNTATAGTAATTAACAGTTATGACTATATAGCTACCTAATGTAAATATTTTCTAGTAATCTATGTTAACTTCTAATATATTTATGTAACTATCAGTCTTTTTAACCTACTGTAACTTGTAAAAATGAGTTCCATCTTTCATTATATTGTCCACATAAAATCTGTCTATAGGCAATCCACTCACAGGTGGCAAATGTAATTCTTCAGTCCACTGAGTGAATGGGACCATACATTTATCTTTCCAATGTTGCAAAATCAGTCTTTTAGCCATAGTAAAGGCACAGAGAATCCATTTACATTGTCCAGTTGTCAAATTCCATGTATTAGGTATACAGTTCAAGAGAATATTATCCTCTGCAAATGTTAGCTTTTGTCGCACAATCACATTAAGTGCAGGAGGATGTATTTAAATAACAAACAGGATTAGTGAATTTTATTGCTTAAGGTATTTTTTGCTTTAAAAATGGCTACTTCAGTGAAGTACTGTGGAAATTTTGTAAGCAGGAAAGTGTATGATCCTCAAATGTTTTTAACATAATGTAAGAGAAGATTTGTGAATGAAAATAATAATAATAATAATAATAATAATAATAATAATAATAATAATAATAATAATAATAATAATAAGTAGTAGTAGTAGTAGTAGTAGTAGTAGTAGTAGTAGTAGTAGTAGTTGGAAGGGACCTTAGAGGTCATCTAGTCCAACCCTCTGCTCAGGCAGGAAACCCTATACCATTTCAGACAAATGGCTGTCCAGTCTCTTCTTAAAACTTCCAGTGTTGGAGCATTCACCACTTCTGGAGGCAGGTTGTTCCACTGGTTAATTGTTCTAACTGTCAGGAAGTTTATGATTGGAAGTTTATGATTGGAAAAGTTTAAACCGCCGCTCTTGGTTATTAGGTATCTAGTAAACTCTTATTAAATCACTACCAGATTTTATACCAAAATTGCAACTGCAATAAATTTGAAGAAAGGGCTCTTACATTTGTCAAATCACCATTCTATAAGTGGAGAAACACTGTCCTTGTGACAAACATGCAATCCAGAGGGAAGATATGTAGGTTACAGGCAACAAAATGGAACCAAAATGAGTTTATCGGGAAGAAGACATTGATGACACAGAAAGATCTGAAGTAGCTTTTGTCCACTCTTCTGGGATTAAGTGAAGAACTTTTGACAGTTACCTGTTTGCACAGTGGGAAGCAGTAAAAATGGTTTAGGAAACATGGGAATCTCCCAGCCATGCATTACTGTATGTTCAGACCAAGGTTGATCATTTGCATGGTTATGTTACTATATTCCAATGACCCTTTTATCAGTCTGAAAGCAAAACCTTATACCGTGACCTTCTTGGCTTCCTAAATGTGATTGGATAAGAGCAAGCCATTCTGTTGCTTATCTTCTTAGCAGCTTCTCCTATGCCAGCATGTGCTCAGGAGGTCTCACATTCAAACCCATTTCTTGGTGGGGTTGAGATAGGCTTATTTTATGTGCACAGACTGCATTGAGTTTGATGGACCCATGATCGGCTCTTTCACTATTTCATGGCCAAAAATATTGACTTGCTGGATTATTGCAGAATGTTCACATCACTCCAAATGCTCTTCAAAATATTTCGTTGCCATCAGCATACAGCCATCAAGTAGAAGAGAGGGGGAAGCCAAGGGTGTATCTGATGTGCAAACCAGTACAAGGTTTATGGAGATAACGCTTCATAAATTCACAGCGTTCATAAGAAGTTCAAAGACTAAAGCCCTAATGAGCTCTCAATCCGTCATCTAACATAGAAACTCCTCTAGGCTCAGCTTGTGGGGTTGCTGTATATACACACTGTTTGACTTGCTGAAATCAGTGCTCTGCAATTGGGGGGGGGGAGGGAAGTAAGTAAATAAAATTAGTGTGGCTGTGGGGGCTTTTGCACTGACAAATTTCCCTTCCCGTCTCTCCCTCCATGACAAGGAGATGTAATCCCTGCATTGGAGATGCCCCTGGGGGAGGGGGGGGAAAGGAGTGGATGGGGGGGCGGCAGAGGGAAGGAATTTGTACAGAAATCCTAATAATCCAGCAGCTGAAGAGAAAAAGAATGAAAGAAGGTTGAGGGGGTGGTGGGATTTAATTACATTTTGATCTAAAGGACATGTGTGGGGCGAACCATGTCTCTGTGTGTCTTCATTAGAAGCCCCCTGATGGTCATCAGTTTTTGTCCTCTGATGCTTATACGAGGCACCACCACAACAGGTCCTTCCCTGCCCTTCAGGTCCCAAACATGAGGGGAGGAAAGTATACCGTCTGTCCACAGCTCCTGCTGCTCTTCCAGGTTCACCCAGGGGGCAGTTTTGCAGTGCGGGGATTTGGCTCTTAATGGGCAGTATTTCTCAATCGAAAAAGGAATGCCTTTCTCACCACCATCACCCTTTCTCTTTTCTTCCCCTAACGAATCCCCGGAAAAATTCTCCTGTGGGGGCTTTCTTTTTTCAATTTGTGGAACACGCCTATAGCTGGATCCACATCTCTCACTTCCCCTCCTCCCTCCCTCATTCCCTCCCTCCTCTCATTTGTTTATTTTGATGGGCAATCAAAGCTTCCCAAATCCCCAAGGCAGGGAGAGCAAGAGGGTTTGGTGCAGTCTCTGGAAACTGTTGAAAACAGATGATCTGACTCAAGAACACGGAGGGAAAAGCGTTTTGAAAACATTTACAAAGAGGGAAGGTTGTTTTCATTCCGCCTGTCCCCCCCCCCTCCCTTGACACAGCACATGCAGGTGCACACACAGAGACACACATCTACGCCACCTTCTGAAAAATGGAATAAAATTGAGTTGGCATCTGTCCTTGGACTTCTTTCCAAAGACAGAGCCTGAACTTCTGCCCTGGCTCAGGCACCTGAGCCCAAAGCTCTGAAATGCCCCTCCAAAAACCCCCTTTGGACCTTCTCCTTTCTATTTTCATTAAGCCCAAACAGGAGTGCTTACCTGGGCTCTGGCCAATTTCCACCTTATTCCCTCTCCTCCTGTGCCTCGTTCGTTCCCCCGGCAAACTGACTCTAAGTCTCTGAATCTGTGTCCTGTTTTACTCCCCTACCCCACAGGAACCAGGAGAGGAGTTAAGCTGCCAGCCACAGAGACTTAGCCAGCTGCTTTGAATGGCTGGGCGAGGGAGTTGAGAGTTGTGGAATGATCCTGTCTGTGTTTCCCTGAGGTATTAGGAAATTCCTGCCACTCGCTTTGCCTCTTTTACTGCCCCCCCCCATCACTCAGCCAGGCTTTGACTAAGCTATAAATATTACAAGTGGCTCTGAAGCCATGGACACCCCACCCGTGTGGCTGGGCTGAAGAAGCATGTTGGCTTTTGAAAGGGATATTCTGGGTTCCCTCCTCTTGTGATCCATTCTGGAGAAAAAGCAGGTCTCAGTTGCCTGGCACGGAAGACTTACTAGAAATCCTGCCCCTACTGAGATGATTCTCACACTTATGCTGCTCACTTGATGATTACACCATCATATGGATTTTCCTGTGTCACAATGCAACTGCTACTTTGCTATTCCCTCACCTCCCACTGAAGGCTAACATTTTTCAATAGAGCCAGTTCACACATTTGGCTGCTTTTCATTACTGAAGTCTATCTCGCGCCTTTCTAGATGACCTGCAAGAGCGGAAAGAAAGACATTGTGCACATTTTCTAAAGCACTTCTGAATCTTGACAGGACAGCAACAGTGACATAGAATCCAAGGGCTGGAAGGGACCTCAGAGGTCTTCTAGTCCAGCCTCCTGCTCAAACAGGAGATCCTATACCATTGTAAAAGTTTGCCTCTCAAACCTTTGATCTGCTTCCTCCAATCACAGCTTGTGTGCAGCTTGCTTTTTTGCAAGTAAAATAATCATGACACATGCAATCAAGGCAGGGCTGTCCTTCGCCTACAAAAGGCAGAATACAAGGCTAAATTTTGGTTGCTCGTTGCTTCCAACAATGTTCTAGCATAATATCATAGCTCATCCTTCACATTCAATCCCAGAACTTGTTTCTAATATGAAGAAATAACAACAACAACAACAACAACAACAATAATAATAATAATAACAACAACAACAAAGTTGGAAGGTACCTTGGAGGTCATCTAGTCCAACCCCCTGCTCAGGCAGGAAACCCTATAACATTTCAGACAAATGGCTGTCCAGTCTTGTCTTAAAAACTTCCAGTGTTGGAGCATTCACAGTTTCTGGAGGCAGGTTGTTCCACTGGTTAAATAGACTTTTTCTGACTAGGTGAACAGTTTACAGTATTTTCTGCATTTTTGTATTATCACCATACATTCACACACACACATACACACACCCCTACTTCAATATATCCCTGATCTGCTGGCAGGGTTGTCAGCATAGTGGTCATTTTAGCCTGTTAAGGCCAACCTTCTACTCATCATCTGCACTCTCCTATTAGAGAACTTACATTAACAGCAGAGGTCTTCTTCTCTATTCTCCGCCATCTGAGATAGATCAAGGGGTTAAGTGGCATTTCAGTCATCTCACCAAAGCCATGCAACTGCCTTTTTGAGAAATGTGTATCTAGCCTCCTTCTGGATGACCTTCTGCTATGCGGTTAAGATATAGTTTTCATAAAGCATCTGACAGGAGCTTGATAGGATGATGAATTGTTTCACTGAATTGATTTTATTGCTGATACTTTTTGCACCATGTATCTTATTTTTTTTGTGATATTTTCTGGATTATGTTAGCTCTCGTGGCATATTTTAGAAGTCAGAAAGTGGGATATTAACAATAGTAGGAGAAGCTGCAGGAATAGCAACTTGAATAAACTTCTCACCAAAATGTTCTCTGCGTCCTTAAGCTTTAAACCTGATTCTGTCCTATTAATGCATAAAAGAAGATGGATGTCCAGGTTTTATAACCAAAGGCTCCATAGCTGAATTCTCCCTGCACCTATCACTTAATGTGGACACAAATTTCTGTGAATGCCTTTCTTAAATTTGTGTTATCAAAGCTTGATTGAGAAGAAGGCACACATAGGAGATGAATGCATAATGGAAAATCACAGGCATGGAAAGAGTTCAGTTACTAAACTGAGATACATCCTTATCTATTCATGACACTTTTGTCATACAGATACTTTGGTAGGTTCCATACAGTACATTTAGCCTGGCTAATGAATCAACCCATTTCTCTGGATCTTACAAAGCATCTGTATTATGAATTAACCAAATGAGCTGTGTTTTCACAACATGTAAGCTACACAGAGAAAAAATAAAAAACAAAAACAAAATCTAACTAAGGTTAAAATTAACTCAAACCTGTTATGTTTTGGAAATTCAGCCATTAAGTCTTTATCTGGTTGTGTGAACAAATCTACTTTGTATGTGCCTGGGTGCTAAGGTACTCTGAAATCAGAGCTCAGAAGATATGATGGTTATTTTGAGCACAGGTAAGGCTGAAGAGGTCAAAAAGGTTAAGATGACAGCTACAACAATGCAATCAAATCTCCCATCCTTTGTAAATGTGCATTGCATATAAAAAGGAGCAGACTTTTATCGCACAATCATTACCATCATCTTAACCTTTTGACTTCCCTGTGGATGCCCTTGGTACATAGGTTTGTGAAGATTTATTTTTTAAAAATAGCTTTATTTGATTATTTTTATAATTCTTAAAATAGGTGTGTCTACTGATAAACATGTCCATTAACATACATGTTGCTTGTTTCCAAGCAGAATGAAGGCTAATTTTACATGTTAAGATTATCAAATCACTAATCAAGAGCAAATACACGATAAAAACAGTAAAATGTACGCAAAACATTGTGTCCCCAATAAAATTCTCTTGGACAAGTGGATCAGAAATTAACTCATTTGCACTGCACTCACAGGCCTGTCCAGACACATATTGCCAAAAATATATCATTTTCCTTCCTATTGAATCATTGACCACTAATGGAAATATCTCTATAAATTGTGAATTTAATTTTTTTTTTCAAGGAAAGCATGATAATGAGCAAGCAGATTCCTTCCTTCTTTACCCAGTTTTATCAGCTTACATGTCACTTTATCCATAGAAGCAACACTAGGGCACTTCTTTTAGGCAACATAAACTTTTATTGAATTAAATTAGTAATAATAATAATAGTAAAGTTGGAAGGGACCTTGAAGGTCATCTAATCCAACCCCCTGCTCAGGCAGAAAACCCTATACCATTTCAGACAGATGGTTGTCCAGTCTCTTCTTAAAAACCTCCAGTGTTGGAGCATTCACCGCTTCTGGAGGCAGGTTGTTCCATTGGTTAATTGTTCTAACTGTCAGGAAGTTTCTCCTTAGTTCTAGGTTGCTTCTCTCCTTGATTAGCTTCCATCTATTGCTTCTTGTCCTGCCTTCAGGCGCCTTGGAGAATAGCTTGACTCCCTCTTCTTTGTGGCAGCCCCTGAGATATTGGAACACTGCAATCATGTCCCCCCTCGTCCTTCTCTTCATTAAACTAGACATACCCAATTCCAGCAGCCGTTCCTTATATGTTTTAGTCTCCAGTCCCCTAATCATCTTTGTTGCTCTTCTCTGTACTCTTTCTAGAGTCTCAGCATCTTTTTACATCGTGGTGACCAAAACTGGATGCAGTATTCCAAGTGTGGCTTTACCAAGGCATTGTAAAGTGGTATTAACACTTCACGTGAATTCAGATTCCTTTATACAGAGTCTTCTCAACTACTAAACCAACTACTAAACTTCACCACAGTGGTAAAAATTTATCTAACAGAAGTGAATATATGTAGCTCAGGGTTGAATTATGAAGTCCTTGATGCAGACACAGATTCCATCATGTAATTTCTAAAATTATTTGAAATGCTTATCTGTAAATCCTTTGCTCTGGAGGACAAACTATCTTGGTTATCTTCTCTTGCAAGGATTTCTATTATATTGAGGGGGAGAGGTGCAAGAGGACAGACTTACTCTTGCATCTCTTACCCTCATGACTAGAAACTGTGAAATTGGTTAAACTTTCTTGTCTTATTAAGGTAAACATGTGCTCCTTTCCTTTTGGAGAGCCCAAAATAGTTCATAAACAAAGGTGAAAAGATGCAACAAAATCTAGCAATAAAAAGGTAAGAACCCTTTAAATCAGGCATGTCAAACTCGTGACGTCATGTGACGTCGCGCAACGTATCGGGCCGGTTTTGCTATCGCTGGCAATGGGGTGGGTGCGGCTTCCATGTGACGCGTCCAGCCCACAGGCCGGCAGTTTGACACCCCTGATTTAAATCAACCTTGGTTCCTAGAGACTTCATGCCCATAACCCACGCCCATTGTTTCCTTGACTCATTACACAAGAGGTTTAAGATTGACTTCTCCTGGGTTTTTATTTTTCATCATCCCTGTCATGTGTCTGATTAACGAAACACTTCAAAGAACTTTCAGGCATTTTTTTAACCTAAAAAGCCTTTATTAGTATTACAGAGTGTCAGCACGGCATGGTGGAATGCTAAGATCTGAATTTCCCTTCCTTTGCACATAACATTCCAGGCATTTCCCCTCCCCTATTTTGGGGTCATGATTCACATCTTCCAATTAACTTGGAGGGCAAAGGTTCACTTCCGTTTCTTTTTCCCGGGCTTTCCTTATATTCTCCTCCCCTTTTGCTGTCACCTGATTTAACTCTAAAAATACCAGACAGTTCTGCATATATTGTCAAAGCAAGAATATTCAATATTAGCAGCGTTGACAATCCCATTTAGATGACAACCCAGGATTTTCCTGGGGATCTGCCTTCCAAAAATGATTGCAGGTCAACTCTGCTTAGCTTTTCAGGATCAGCTAAGTCCTGCTGATATAGGCAGGAACAAAGTTAAAACAGAGTTTAAAACTGAGCCCATGACAACATATAGTAACAGAACACAAAAATTGAAATGAAACATCCAGTGAAATAAGCAAACCAAAAGTCACTCAGGGATAACCCTTTTATTGTGACCCCCAAGTCCCAGTTAAGGAGCTCAATGGGATTCTTAAAATACCGGCATTGTTTTTCCTTAGGCTGAGCTTCTTTCATCAACCAGCAGTGAGGTGCATGCTCAAATAGGATCTCAACTACTCAGTGCATCTCTTGAGTCTAAAATATCAGGATAGCAGCTGCAACTGTGCTTTCAAAGTCCCACCACTTTTTAATATGAGTTCTGTGTAAAAAGGGGGTGGAGTTTCCATTACAGAGTCACAAATCTCATCTTGATTTTTATGACTTCCTTGTGGACATACCCAGGAGCACTTTTTTTTTTTAATTATTTGCCAAATATGCAAAGCCCTGCTATGCAGGACAAAATAGACCTCTCAGTGGTAGAATTTGTTTCAGGTGACAGTGTCTCGTATCAAACTAAGCTTTGATAAAAACATGGAAACTTTTTCAGGGGAAAAAATATTATAAATAAATAAAATCTCTTTTAGTCAGACTAATAACAATAGGGTTTATACACTGCAATGACCCATAATATGGTATATTTAGTTGAAATTTACCATATTGGGGGAAGATAGCCATTGTGGTTTCCAAACTATGACTTGTGTCTTAGCATTATATGTGAACCCATCTACATATGGTTTGGCTTAAACCACCACTTTAGTCAAGAAACATGAGTTAAAGTAACCATATTTTAGCATGGTGTGCAAATTCACCCATTTTCCTATTAATAATGTGAGGATTTATTTTGCTGGCAATTGTAACGATTACTACAATACTTTAAGATGTTTGAAGCATCCTAAATAATTGCATAATGTATTGCACTATTAATTATTATGAATGAAAACAATAAAGGCAGGCCCGGCAGTAGACTTAGGGAATCTTCCAGAAACCATGCATCCTATCCTGGCAGGGCTATCAGGTTTCATGCCCTATCCAAATGCTGGGACATCTACAAGAAGGGGTCAAAATCTGCAAGACGGTAGCTAGGTGTCACAATGCAAACTTACACAATTACGACATGAGCTTGGGTCACTACTATATCCAGCATCTTGACAATTCTGACACATTCTGCAGAATGTCCAGAAGCATCACCGCTGCCTCTGTCTTCCATTATTCTTTGGGCTTCTTGTTACTGTATGTCAGACATGTCAAACTCGCGACGTCACGTGACGTTGCGCGACGTATCGGAGCTTTTTTGCCATTGCCAGCAATGGGGTGGGCGCGGCTCCGATATGATGAAACCGGCCCGCTGGCCAGCAGTTTGACATCCCTGCTGTATGTGGCTGTTTCTGTGCTCTCATTTGGTTGTGTAATGTAGTTGCTAGTGCATGTAAGGCAGATGATGGCCCTGGGTGCCAGATATGCCATAAAGCAAATTATGTTAATCAGCTAATTGGAGTAAAGCAACTATTTAGCTACCATCTCTTCTGATGCCAGTACATCCTTGGACAGAAAATGGGTTAAAAAGGGAATCCAAGAGGCAGTGGCCACTAGCAGCAATCTAGGGGAGGAGGGGAATGGAAGTGGGGTCTTGGTGCTGCCAGGAGACTGGATGGTGCCATGGGACATTGATACCATTAAACACGAACCCACTTTTCATTGTAATAAGAATGTCCCTTTCAAGCATCTCTCTTTGATTAGAAATAACTGAGGTCACTCAGCCTTTCTTTATTGTCATGACTGTTTGAAGTCAGAAAATATGGTAATGCCACTACAGTATACTCCCAGAAGTAAGGAAAATGGATCAAAAGTCCCTTATATTGCCCTCAAGCTTTGAAACATAAAGCAGACTCAGGTGTTTTTTGCATCCTAATGGAGATGCAAAATCTTTTATGAATTGTAATGTCAGCAAAGACCCCCAAGGGAATGCTTGAAGTTAGAAAGTTTCTGATCCTTCCTATCTTTCACTTAACAGGCGATATGCTCATGTGAAGCATGAAAATTGTTATTAGCTTGTAAAGCATTGCTCTCAGGCATGTAATTAGAGATGATAATCCTCACTATCCCAGGCACCTCTATAGAATTTGAAAGATTACATCAGTGCTTGCTGCCATAATTTCAGCCTGAGCAAAATTCCAGGATCTGTTTAAGTATCGAACTCTCAGTCCTGGAACACACAACTGGAGAATGCCTCTGAGTCTATGAAGATTATAATTCCATTGCTGCCTTATATTTGGATCCTGTGCTGCAGATTTGATTGGTGTGATACTGCAAGTGATTCAAAGCCAGAGATGTAGGCAAACACAGAGGTTTTCTACCTGCATCTCTCCTTTTAGAAATTAACAATAAATAATTAATACAACCATTTCCCTACATTTGTTTTGAAAAGGTAAATGCCTTCACAGCCCCTCTCTTGTCAAAGCAACTGTGAATCTATGGTTATTACATTGATTACAGGTTTGCTAATTAGAATAAATTTGTATCTTGTTTTTTGACCCAAAAAAATGCAACGTGCTATATAGTATTAATGAACTTAATTACATTAAAAGCTGTACCCCCTAAAACAAATTATCCCACCAAACCAGGAACTGGCAATTGATGTTTTCTTTGCTCTCTCATCTTTTAAGAAATCTTTCTCAAAGGGCTTCTGCTAGGCTGAACACCTCAAAATAAAAAAAGTTATTTAAGAAAGGGATAATGTTCAAGACTAACTAATTAGCAGATGTGGTGCTCTGTATTAACTCAGCTGCAATAAATAGTAATGGTGAGAAAATGTGAGAGGCAGCAATAACCTGGAGGCCCATAAAGTCATGTAATATATCATTAAATCATTAAAGAGAGAAAGACTTCAGAAGTCTTTGAGCTCTTTAATCAAACTTGTTTAAAGATCTGCTTCCTGGAAAAGACTATTGTTTCCATCCTGTTATAAACCTCCTGTATAGTCCTGATGGACTATTATGGAAGAGTACAGAACATTGGACCAGCTGGACTAATCTAGAAGGATACTTAGGTATTTTAGAGACAGGCAGGCAAGGAAAATAGTACATGTTTCTGCTCTAGCTAGGACACACTAAATCAGGGGTCTTCAAACTTGGCCCTTTTATGACTTGTGGATTTCAACTCCCAGAATTCCTCAGCCAGGCACGCTGTCCTGTCCACAAGTCATAAAGGGGGCAAGTTTGAAGACCCCTGCATTAAATAGCTGATTTTAACTATAGGTCAAAAACAATCCCTTTAGTGTTTTTGGATGAACAGATTAATTTGGAGCTATCTGATTCTCTAGAGCAGTGTTCCTCAACCTTGGCAACTTGAAAATGTGTTGACTTCAACTCCCAGAATTCCCCAGCGAGATCCACAGCTTTAGAGACTGGATCTATAAAGATTCCTGTGGGGGAATTCCTGAACTACAGTTTATACACGTACTTCATGCACAGTTGAACAGAGGCATTTTCTGAGTTCATCAAATGATGGCTTGCTTTCATATTTAATCACTTCAGTGTGCCCTATCCTTGTATTGGAGAAAAGAAATGATACAGCTGTGAAGTAGGAACAAGGTTGCATGTGAAGTTGGAGAGACACTTTTCAAAGCCACCCAAGAACAGTTGTTGTATGTGGGTGGCAGTTTATCACCCGCCTTGTCAATTCTAATCCAAATCCCAATTTTTTGTCTCTCTCAGCTGCAGAGGAAAAGGCCTTCTGCACAGACAGAAGTTTAATTTTCTGCAAAGATTAATCTCATGATCAGCAGTGGCTCAGGATGCTAATCCCCCTGACACACACACTCACAGAGGGTTTCTGAACTCAGCAGAAATAACAGAAGGTTTTATAGGTGGGGGAGAGGGTGCTACTGCATAAATTTCACTTTTGCACATGAATTTGCCTGGAAGGTGATGCATGGACACCATTGTCACCCAGTTTGATCACTCTGAGGATGAGGTGCTTGTGAAATTTCCACTAAGGTGACTTGATTCTCAATTCTGCAGCTGTTAAGAAATGTTCATTTAGCATTATCTAAGGCAAAAGGGAAGGAAAATAGGAGGGATGAAGGAAATTCTAATTGTGTGTTTGGTTTATTAAACCAGCTAAGAACCCTTAATATATATTTCCACTTACAAATACTTGGGAGAACATTTTTGTTCTAATGATGCAGATTGCTAGAAAAATAAAGTGATCAAGATGCATGAGATTCAAAGTTAAGTATTTTGGGTGCATTTATGGTTTTATGTATATGTTTGAGTGTAGGGGGAGAGAAGAGGGAAGGAGGGAAATAAAAATATCTGTGCTAGATGTTGTTAACAAGGTGGACTCAAAATATACTCCTGTCATCATCTCCCCAGAAAATCTAGAGTTATTTTAATTCATGAGATAGGAAACGCCACAAATACTTTCTCTCGTCTGATAGAAAAAAAGAATAATTGTCATTCTATTCTAATTAGAAAAGAAAGATTGATCAAAGACTCATCAACTCCTTATTGTCTGCTACTTTGTACTACTTATTCATTTACTAAGCAAATTTATATTTAAATTATTGGTGGGATGTTTAAATTTATATTTACTTTGCATTGGAGAACTGTGTATGAATCAGCTAACTCAGTCTTCCACCCTTCCAAAGTTGGCAGAATGAGGACCCAGATTGTTGGGGGCAATATGCAAATAATATAAAACCCCCAGAGAGTGCTGTAAAGTGCTATGGGGCAGTATATATGTTTAAATGATATTTCTATTGCTATGGCTATTCTGGGCACCACATTTCTAGAAAGCTCTTGATAGGTTAGGGCAGGTTCAGAGGAAGGTGACTTTGGACATGCCCTGTGAAGACAAGCTGAAGAAACTGGGGATGTTCAATCTGGAGGGAAAAAAAATCTGTAGGCAACACAGTTGTGTTCAGGCAGCAAAAGGATGCCATAGGGAAGGTGGTCAGGAACTATTTTTCATGGCCACAACAACTAAGACCAGCAATAAGGAATTTAAGTGCAGCTACTTGGATTTCATTTCAATGTGAGAAAAAAAGCTTTCTGACAATAAACTCTCTCAACCGTGAGACAGGCCACCTATGGAAGTGTTGGTCCTCTATCTCCAGAGATAATATATGTGTACTTTGTTTGCTGGGGCATGTATACCCCACCTACTCAACAGATTCTGGATTTTAAGAAGCTATATATCTGCCTTTCAACGACGATTTTCCTCCACATTGCAGAAGGCAGATTAGAAAATTATCATGGTTCCTTTCCAGCTCCACGGTTTTATGATTCTAAGGTTTTCATAGCTCTCATTATCTACTGTGCAAGAGAGCAGTCTCAACTCTGCCTTATTGTACTATCAGTACTGTCTGAGAAATAATCCTATGCTTTTAAAGACTTTTCTTGGTTGTTTCTTCTACTCAAAATGGTATACAGAATTTGGAT
>NW_015388087.1:218080-222240 GCF_001527695.2 Protobothrops mucrosquamatus | reverse complement strand
ACGTTTGGGTAGCAAAGCAGGTTCACCAGATCGTGAAACAGGAAAAAAAATACATTCCAATGCCCACTAGTCTTGCTCTGCTAGGGACTGATATCTCCCATGTGGGCAAGAATGAAAGAAAAGGATGAACTGGACAAAGAGTAATGTGGATAAAAGGAAGAAAGATCCTGCCTCTTGAACTGATTATAATACTTTTATGCTTACTTTCCCCCCACATACATATACTTGACACACCTTAACCCTGTGGCACATTTGTTGTTTAAAATTTCCTATCGTGATTTTTGGCACTATGCCTATGCTACAGGTAAATCAGCAGATTTCCATGACAACACCTGTCTGTTCTTATTAAATCATACAGGGGGCCAAGCAATGCTAGGGTCAGAAAAGCCTCTATAGCCGGTATCAGTAATGAAAGCAACTGCTAATAGTATCATTTCTTGAGTGTATAATGCGGTATGCAGAGAATTCTCATTGTACTAGACAACAGGAAGATACAGTATATTGTAGATGCCAAGATAGAATAGCATTCATGAAAGTAGCAATAACAAGTTGCTATCTGTAGACTCCTCCCTGTGATCCTTGGTGGAGAAGAAAATGTAGTTTGGAAATGCTTATATATGGACATGAAATTATCACAGCAAAGAAATGTGAATCAGAGACTGACAGTGTCCCAGTCCCCACTCTTGACTTAGGAACAATCATAGAAAATTACATTTGTCTCTAAAATTCTACTTCTACCCTACCCCAATTTAGTTCAAATGTTCTACTTCTATGACTTTTGAACTCAAATCTCAAGCAGTCACTGTAGAAAACTCTTCCATCGATGGGGTGGACTTCCCAGAAGTCATTCTGAATGCTGCTAGGTTTATGAAAAATCCACTTAAAAACCATGCTTACATGAATGGTATTATGAATCCTCATATTTAATCAAATTTGTTTTACAAGATTATACATGGTGTTACCATTTTTGCATCATCAGAACATTTGCAGTTTTGTACTCAACCATCATTCTCCAATATGAAGAACATTACATTTTAATTCTGCAAAACATATTACCAAATAGTCACAAAAAAGCTCTGATACGCATAAGCAACTGTTTATGCAGACTTAAAACAACACAAAATGTGATGCCATGTAATCACAAAGGCATAAGATCATTTCTTTAGATCCTATGTGGGCCAGTTACATAATAGTTCATTCCCACATTATAGAAAACAAAGAGGAAGCTTTCTTTAGAAGACCACACACATCTTCTAAAAGAAACAAATGTTAACTTTTTCTTTTAAAAAAAAGTGAATTTGCACAAAACTGTTAGGATATTGTGGGAGCTGTTATTCACTCTTTTAGAGAAAGAAAAAGTACTCCCACAGTTTAATGATGTCACGCAGGAACAGTTTCTCAAGCACTATACTTTAAGGTGCAAATAAAAGATATTTATTTCCAATTACAGAATATTTTAATATGAATATCTGTGCAAGCAGAAATGCAAAAAAAAATCTGATTGTGCACATCTGAGTTATAATTAGAATAAGTCCCTTTCCTCTTCTGCCCCCCTCCCTCAAAAAAGGTTATGTAGAATAGCATCAAATGTTTTCCAATTGTGGGAAACCATTTATTATAAAATCCCTCTGTCACTTCCCAAAATCCCCACTTACCAATCTTTTAGACTAATCCTAACATAATTCGCATGCAGACCTGTTGGCTGTGCATCTCTTGACTTTCATTTGGACAAAATATGTCAACAGCTTTATGTAGCCCCTTCTCACTCCTTTTTAAAATCTGCATCTACAGCTGTTGGCTAATGATCCCAAAAATGGACTCACTCTTCTCTTTAAACAGAACTGAATTTATAATGAACTCTAAAAAGGCTTTTCACTTTATTCCTGTTTCTGCCTCAAATTCAATTCTTGAATTTGTTGCACTTGGTTACTTATGTAGTATAAATGCTCAGGATCCCATAAACCAGAGGAAAGGGTTAAGGGACCCACCAGATTTCACAGGGGATATTCTATCTATGCTCTCAAAGTTTATCTTGCTTCTCCTGTGCAAAACCTAAAAGAAACTTCAGAGGCATCAGGAAAATTGAGAGCACTGTCAAATGTTGCTGTGCTGCCTGTCAAAATATATTTCCTGTCCTCCAGTCCACAGCTTGAAAAAGGTTTGAAAAAAATAGTTCTATCTAGGCTTTACATAGGACTGGATACTTACAAATGTTCCTGCTTGGCCACTTCTGATTAATGTGTTTGCTCTTTGATGGATGGAGAAGGTATTAAAAGTAAAACCATAAAGTTTTATATCTATGCCACTGAGTTTATGGTCGACATCATTAATGGTGGTAGGTAAGTCCAACTATAGTCACTGCCTGAAGTGTAAATATTGTAGTCAAGAGAAGATTCACATTCTTAGAAAGCCTGGACAAAATAATCCAACGAAGGCTAGAAATACCAGAGAAGAAATAACTTATTTCTTCTGTTCTTCCAATATTGTCAGAATAAACTATATATTTTCATCTCGCCTTGTCATCACACACCATTCCCATGTTCAAATTTGGCTTCCAGGTACCTCCTACCATATTACTTGGATGTTGCATAGTGCTTAAGCTATTACCTAGTAGAGGCAGAGAATGATGAATGGCTATAGCATCTTTAGACTGAAGAATCAAAAATACTAATTTTGGTGCACTTGCAGGCAATTGATTGATAGCTCTCCGGTACAACCTTTCCCCACTTGCACTTTGCCTGGATCTGCTCAGCTGTGATGGCAGGGAATCGCTTGATAAAATTGGGGAGAGGGAACCAGTTCTGTCTCTCTCTCTGCTGTTTCACAGGGCAGCCCTCTTCATGCCCATCAGCTGTGATTCACACTGCTTCTGTAACATGAGTTTTAGGGGTTTTTTTCTGGAATACCTGAGCAAAATTTGGCATATGGCTAAATTACCCGGTTTAGCCATCTGTTGAAATTCATCTCATGTCCATCCCCATCCTAACTTAAGAAGACTGTTTTCCTAATAGCTGGGGATCTTACAGAAGAGGGGAGGAACGCAAAGCTGAAGGAATCTCCCAAATCTTTCCTTTAACATGCCCAGAAAACAGTAAGGGGAGCACTATTTGCCAGCATCATGCCAATGCAAGAGAGGAATTCCCATTGGGGGCAACAAATGTATTGCTGGTAAACATTTTCATCCAGTTCAAGGATTGGTGGACAGCATCTTAGCTGGGCCACGGAAGAAGAGCCTTAGAAAGAGCAGCATGCCATATATAAGAAAAAAGCTTTGGGCTTCTTTGCTACCTGCATCACCAATCTTTGCCCAGATGGTTCTATCAGGAGCTCAGCTGCACTGTCAACCACCGACAACATTTTCAAATCCTCAAGGAGGAGGGAGACGCTTAACTGAATATTAGCTTAACTGAATATTAGATCAATTGTAACTTTGGGTTGGTTTTCTTTAAAATGTTATCATCCTGAAGAAAAGCAGGCGAGCAAATGAATGTTGTGTGTGCCTGGTTCTTGTTGGAAAAGCGTGTGTGCTTGTGTGCGTGCTGTGTTTAACAGACAGAAAGGCACCTTGACACAAGCTTGAACACATATAAAGCAGGCAGATGTGATACAAAAAGTGTGGAGTCCTTTAAGCTGCCCCCTTTTATCAACTCCTGAGCAAATCATTCCTAAGGAACCAAATTAGAAAGGACAACCTATATGCCCTTTTCTCTTCCTGCTTTCTTCACCAGATGTCTCCATCACAAAGACTCACTGAATCTCAAGGGCTAGCCTCTGGGTAGGAGGCACGAGTTGTGTGTGTGTGTGTGTTTGTGCAAGCACACAAGCCCTTCCCCTCCCCACACACACATACAGAGACGCATTTAGACAACTACGGTATTTTGGCTCCTTTTGTGGCACAGCATCTCAGGACTCATGTTTGCCGGTGATGCAATAGCGGAAAAGAAACCCGGAAAAGCAGATGGGCGAGAAAGCACCTTCTGATATTTAAAAAAAACCTCTTTTCTGGGATCAAAACTTTCAATGGGGGACCCGTTAGCCAACAGTCTCCTCCCCCCCCTTCATCATCCCATCTTCATCATCATCGCCGTCCTCTCACTCAAGTATCCCTTGGTTTTAATCTCTCTCTCTCTCTCTCTCTCTCTCTCTCTCTCTCTCTCTCT
>NW_015388087.1:210000-214077 GCF_001527695.2 Protobothrops mucrosquamatus | reverse complement strand
AATAATAATAATAATAATAATAATAATATGACCCTGGAGAGCTGAAACTGTATATTATTAGAAAATGTGGATGGCTTATCAGACTTTTGCAGTTATTCTGCCACCTTAATTTCCAACAGTTAGATCAATTAATCAATGGGACGATTTGCCTCCAAAATTGTGAGTGTTCCAGCACTGGAGGTGTTTAAGAAGAGACTGGACAACCATTTGTCTGAAATGGTATAGGGTTTCCTGCTTGAGCAGGGGGTTGGACTAGAAGACCTCCAAGGTCCCTTCCAACGCTGTTATTCTGTTATCTCTAGATTCCTATATGGTGGAGAAACTTTTCTTACAGATTTTCTGCTTTAAATAAATCTCCTTTCTTTCTCTCTGGACCTTCCATAGCTTCTTCCAAAAGCTAAACCTTGCAAAGATTATTTTTGACAATCCTCTCTCATTCTCTCTGTCCTGTTACTTTGCTGTTATTTGACGACTTGCATTGTCTTCAGTTCTTTATTGCCCTAAATTGCCTCTGTTGCCCTAAAAAGTGGGCCTTAAAAATTCAAAGGAAATAAGTGGTGAAGGAAATGATGGGCAGATAACTTATTATGAGCTCCATAAAAGAGAACAAAGTGATCTCTGCAATTTGGGAGCATCTTTTTAATACAGGGGGGAGGCTGAGCCAATGACTTGCTCTTAGGCAACTCTACTTCACAGAATTGTTGGGATAATTTAAAGCTGTGTATGCAGGCTTGAGCTCCTGAAGAAAAAACAAAAGAATTGAACAGTAAATAAATCCCTGGCCTATCAGGGTTTATAATGAAAAAAATATATTTCTTTATTTATATCCTACACTTTTTTTATATAAATAACTCAAGGCGGTAAGCATACTTAACACCTCTTCCTTCTCCTATTTTCCCCACAACAGCAACCCTGCAAAGTGAGTGAACTGACAGAGAGAGATTGGCCCAAAGTCACCCAACAAGCTTTCATGTCTAAGGCAGGACTAAAACTCAGAATCTCCCAGTTTACAGCCTGGTGCCTTAACCACTAGACCAGGGGTCTTCAAACTTGGCCCTTTTATGACTTGTGGACTTCAACTCCCAGAATTCCTCAGCCAGCATGCCTGGCTGAGGAATTCTGGGAGTTGAAGTCCACAAGTCATAAAAGGGCCATAGTTCCCCTATGCTGGCTGAGGAATTCTGGGAGTTGAAGTCCACAAGTCATAAAAGGGCCGAGTTTGAAGACCCCTGCACTAGACCATATGCTGCAAGAAGTCTTTTATTTATTTCATATCATTCAGTTTTTATCCAGCCCCATTTCTAGGGGGAACTAGGTAACAAATAAATATGCAAAATAAAATGTTGATTACATTCACAGCCTTCATTGGCCTTGTAAGTAAACCAATGGATCTTTTTTAAATCCTTTGACTTAAGTGCACTGCTTCATTACTATGCATTACTTCGGAAAAGTGCTTCAGAGTGCATTGGGCGCAAATGCCACATTTGTACATAACTCTCTACAATTCTGCTCGCACGTGTGCATGTCTGTGTGAGTGTGAGCATGCAGTATAAATTTTCAAAGCACGTTGTTCTTTTTTTATTATTTAAAAGCTGTTTAAATAGCTTTTAGGACCCAAGTGCATAGTTATCACTGACAACGTGTTTCTTTCAGTGATGCAAAAATGTAGCTTGAACAGAAGGATGGATCCTTTTCATTTGATATTAATTCAAGGCTCAGACAGGAAATTACACAAGTCTGTCCTCATCCCAAGGATGCATATGCTCACAGGTTTTTAATCCAATAATGGCAGATGTGGGTCTGATATCTGAGTAAGAACTGTAATGTGAGAATGTGGCAGACCCCAAATTACTTCTATAATAGGTTCTCACATCCCTCTATCTTTCCTTGCCCTGTATCTTCTTGTTTTATTTTTTTTCATAGATAAGATAGATAAGATAATCTTTATATTATTACTACTACTACTACTATTATTATTATTATTATTATTATTATTATTATTATTATTATTATTATTATTATCTTTATTCAGCCAGAGTTTCATTCCATACAGCATTAACCTTGCGAACTCTCAAGCTTTCTCCTTCCGTTATATATTCAAGATGGACAATATTTAATATTTAATATTTATTTAATATTTATTTGCTACGTATAGGTAGGGATGTGGGTCTATACATATGTTGTTCATAGTATGTTTAGGTGTGTGTCATGTATGTGTTTCACTCTGAGAGCGGGCAACTAAATTTTGTTTTTGATGTGTGCTATTGTGCCCACAGTATAAAAATGACAATAAAGGTTATCTTATCTTATCTTATCTTATTGTCATTTTTTTTACATTTTTTACTGTAGATACACCTTAAGTACATCACAATCTTAATTTTTGCAGTAACTGTTCTGTCTTGACAGTAGGTGTCTTTGGGATGGGGAAGTGACAAAATATATGTTGTAAAGCAAGCTTTTCCTCTTAGGTATTTGTGCATGTGACATCACAAGGATGGGTTTGTATGATGGCATCATGGCCACATTCTGGTTGCCAGAATCTTATAGCAACTTTCTAACACCCTTCCTAGTTGGATTTACTTACGCTTAGCTAATTTCATTTTATTCATTTAAGACATTCTATCCTGCTCTATGGAGTAGAGAGTTGGTCTCTGACAGAAGGCCACCTGAAGAGACTAGAAGCATTTGAAATGTGGATTTACAGGCGGCTGTTACGTATAAACTGGGTTGGCAAGATCAGAAATGAGGAGGTGATAAGCCGCCTGGGAAAGCCAAGGGAAATCATCAAAACAATTAAAAAACAAAAATTAGAATATTTCGGACATGTGATGCGACACCCAGAAAAATACGGCATACTCCATTTAATCCTCCAGGGAAAGATGGAAGGCAAATGAGGTCCAGGCAGAAGAAGAAGAACATCGTGGCTTCAAAATCTAAGGACTGGTTTGGACAAAACTCAGCAGCACTTTTTCGTGCGGCTGCTGATAAAAACAGGATCGCCAACATGATCGCCAATGTCCGATAACGGATATGGCACAAGAAGAAGAAGACATTTCAGGCATTTATTTATTTAAGACTTTTCTGATTAATCCCTCCTCTGGAAAACATTACAAACCTGAAGACATACCAATATATTTATACTAGACAAACTACATAATCTGATGCAACAAAGCCAATCCAGTGCCCTTTTCCCCTTCACTGTCACTTTGAGAATAGCGTGCCGTTAAAATGAATGAATTGTAAAAGTCTCCCCTTAAAACCTAACCTCGACTGGGCAGCAAATATGTAATAAAGCAATTCCATTTGTCCTGCTGACAGAAATACTTGACTTTTCCTCTCCTTAAATTGTTTCTATTTCTGCCAATGATTGCCAGAATTACTGCTTAACTTCATTTCTTTTAGTCAATGAAGATTCTCAATCACCCAGGTACAATTGTCTGTAAGTTGAGTCATAGCGTCAGGACTTATTTTGTTGTTGGCTTGAGATGTTTTGCTGCCGATCCAAAATAAGTCCAGGCTAACCATGCAGCCAGAACCGCATCCATTTGTTATGTGCAATGTCCATAAAAATGGGTAGGGCTTCAATCATGCAATTTTTTCCCCCTCCGTGGCCATCCCAGTCATGCCTTATTATGCAAGCTAAGGCATAATGTCTTGTTTTTATTGATGGAATAAAAGCTATTCTATAGATTTTTAACAACAAAGCCAGCTAGAATATGCTGCATGTAAGCAATAGTTTAGTACCCAAAACAAGAGTATGCCTGAATCAATCAACTAAATTGACTAGTTAATTAATTAATTAATTTAAAAAAATAATAATAATTATTATTATTATTACTTTAATTTATATCCCGCCCTTCTCCCGAAGGACTCAGGGTGGCTTACAGGCAATAAAAATGGAACTATACAATAAATATCTAAAAACAATTAAAATATATATTAAATAAGCCTGTTATTTTTAGAAAAGTTATAAAATCCCTATTAAAATCCCTATACAATCCCCCCCCTAGGCCAATCCCGCTTGATGGAAAAGCCATGTCTTGAGGGCACGGCGGAAGGAGGGGAGATCCGGAATAA
>NW_015388087.1:141408-208938 GCF_001527695.2 Protobothrops mucrosquamatus | reverse complement strand
GCAGAGAAGCGTTAATAATTCCCTGGAACCAGGCTCGTGTACCCTCCCGAGCTGCCAGTACCAGCCAGGAGGGACACGGATCTAATAAACATGTGGTTGCATTCAGCCTCCCCAAGACCTTGTCCACGTCCTCGGGAGCAACAGAGTCAAACTCCTCCCACACAACCGTCTCAAGACCTGGTCCCGTCTCCTCCCCCTGTAGATTTAATGAAAGTAGGACAGAAATGTACACTTTTCAGCTAAGTTAACAGCTATCTTCCATCTTTAGAGTAAGAGGCTGACCGTGTCCCTTTAATGAATTGTAACTGCAAGACATGGCTTATATAATTGTCTATACATCAATTAAAGGGGAAAGTATTTTGTCAGGCTGTTTTATCTTGATAGTGTTCAGTGGGAGTTAGGTGTCAGGATTTCAGTACACCAGCTGATAGATCCGGTTCCTTTCCCCTCGTTAAACCCCTAACTCTCACTTTCTGATCTGACTCAGCATTTACCTGTCATTTACACTTATTAGAGGTGTGACTTCCTCCAGTATCTCTGAGGAAAACGTCAGTTTTGCCCCTATAATACATCTTGGTTTTTTTCTCTAATCTTCCCTTCTTCTTTTTTTTGCTTCTGTTTTCCCGTAGCAGTGGGGGTTCAGCTCAAATTGGAATGGCTCCAGCAGAAATTATGGGAGGCTACACAACAGGTAAGCATACCAATGTTTTAGTTGAGGTAAAGGGCAAAACACTTCCCTGTTTCTAGATAAATGAACCATATTGATAGGGCTGGGCCAAGTGGCGTTTCCCATACCAAATTTGCAGACAAGTCCTTGGGAAACCTGTATTAAACAGATTTGAGCAAGAGATTAGTTTTCAAATTGCACATTTTGGTAATCCCTTGACAACTTTAATGCTGCATCTGCTGCCAATCTATTCTGAGAACATTAACAATCCAAAGCCTGGCTTGGCACTAAATCCACTGCAGCTGAAACACTGAAATGTCGAATCATATCTACCAGTTCAGTTATTCAAAAGCCACTTTGATTTCATCCAAAATGTTGTATGAGCCCCTTGCACGTCCTTCTTAATTAGGATCGTCATTCTTCCTTGCCTTACAAATTGATGCAAACAACCCTTTTGAGAGAATCTGCTGCTCTGTGCATTCAGTGGCGATTTATTCATTTATCTATCAAAGGTATGGTACCACAAAATATAGGGGCTTACTCTAGATCAGACATGTCAAACACAAGGCCCGGGGGCCGGATGCGGCCCGCTAAGTAGTTTCATGTGGCCCACGAAGCCATTCTGGAAACAGTGAGGGAACGGCCCCCTCTGCCTTGGCCCTGGCCCAGGCCAGCCGGGAGCCAATGTACAATTTTGTGATGGCCATCTATGCTGAAATGCATTCAGTCTTAGCTCCACAAGACCATCTGGACACAGCGAGGAACCAGCCCCGCCGCGTCGGCCCCGCCCCCTGGGTGCATGCTGAGGAGATGTCACCCTTTGTGAGGAATGAAGAAATGCACCATCGCCTGGAAGTGGCCAGCAAATGGCCCTCGCCTACTTCATATATCTGGCTTGATGGGCTCTGGGAGAGGGGTTTCGGCAGGCAGTGGGGCGGACAATGTAGAGCTGGCCATACCCACCCAGTAGGCCATACCCACTCCATCCATGCCCACCCAGTAGGCCGCACCCACCCTGGTCACACCCACCCAGCCCCCCAAGGGCAACCGCAATGCTGATGCGGCCCTCAGTGAAATTGAGTTTGACACCCCTGCTCTAGATTGCTTACAATAAAAACAATCAATTAAAAATCCCTAATAAAATTGCATGACGTGATAAAACTAATCATATCCAAAAAAACAAAAACAAAAACCCAGGTCTGATCATGCCAGACAACTACAGAAAATAGTAATCCCAAGAACAGAGAAAAGGGTTTCCTAAAGGGCAGCCAGGTCAGGGCAAGGCAGAGCTCTGGGGATGGGGGATAGACCGTTCCAGAAGATAGGTGCCACAACAGGGAAGGCATACTCTCCAGTGACCCATCAATAATGGTACTTCAAGGATGGGATCCAGGGCATGCTGGGTTGGTACAACTATGGGAGAAAAACAATTCCTCAGATAACCAGATCATATTCCAATTTATTTACCGCTTTTAGCATTGTCTTAACTGTGTTTGCATAAAAGCACTGAAGCCATTCATCATGAGCTCAGGTGGCACAGTAATGAGATTGCAATATTGCAGGCGAACTCTGCCCACAGCCTGGAGTTTGATCCTGACAGGGCTCAGGGTTGACTGGGTCAGTAAAATGATGACCCAGATTGTTGGGGGCCTTATGCAAATAATCTTCTACATTATAAATCACCCAGAGAGTGCTGCAAAGTTCTATGGGATGGTATATAACAGTGATGGCGAACCTTTTAGAGACCGAGTGCCCAAACTGCAACCCAAAACCCACTTATGCATCGTCAAGTGCCGGGTAGGTGTGGCCCATTGGCTGGGTGTGGCCAATTGGGTGGTCGTGGCTGCAGTGGTAACGACAGACTGGGTGGGACTAAAAAGTTCAATCAATCAATTCCAACTTTGCAAGATCTTTTTTTTTCCGCGAGAAGTTGAAATTGACTGATTGAACCTTTTTTTTTTTTTTGCACGGAGGCCTAAAGTGAAAAGGTTTTATAAAACCCAGCTGAAGGCCTAGGACTGGGGCGACAGCACGCGTGCCCACAGAGAGGGCTCTGAGTGCCGCCTCTGGCACCCGTGCCATAGGTTCGCCACCACTGGTATATAAGTCTAAATGCTGTTGCTATCTTCACATAAGCCAAAAGGCATTTGACTGTGTGGAAACAGCAAGCAAGGATTCTAAGATGTTTGTGTTAAGCAAGATCTTAATATTATAATCTTCATAATACATTTTTAAAAGAAAAACACAGTGGTCTTTTGGCAGAGCTTTCTTCCACCATCCTACCTTGAGGCTAGCTGTCCCCAGTTTCCACACAAGACTTTTTAATGATGTTTGACTGCCTAGTCACAACATGGTGTGGATATGGAGAGAGAATTCTGTACCATTTGTCATCAATCATCTCATTTATCTTTGATGGCAGAGATTTTCATTATTGGAAGGATGTACTGATTTCA
This sequence comes from Protobothrops mucrosquamatus, assembly GCF_001527695.2. Classification (NCBI taxonomy): domain Eukaryota; kingdom Metazoa; phylum Chordata; class Lepidosauria; order Squamata; family Viperidae; genus Protobothrops; species Protobothrops mucrosquamatus. The sequence continues at coordinate 205,818 of NW_015388087.1, read as the reverse complement.
CTGTTCTGATAGCCACAATCAACAGCATCAGTGGAAAAGGTTAAAAAAAGTCAAGATGATGGCCACATTCCTATGACTGAAGATCTGCCCTCTTTTTTTATGCATCATTGCAGATGACTCCAAGAGGATGTGTCAGCCCAGAGCAAATCTCTCTCTTTCTATCTGATTTGATTTACTTTGAATGTAATTAAAACCAAATTAATTAATGGATTAATCTAATCCATTATTAAGTAATATGGTAACCCATGTATATTTAATAGGGATTTTCTCACATTAAAAATGTACAACTTAGAAGGCCATTCCTAAGACAGAGAATGGGACAACTGATATTTTGGAACCTGATGCTGTACACCCCAGGAAATGGTGTATTTTGAGAGAAAGTAAAGGCAAATTTCAACTTTTGCTCATATTTCTGTTTGTAGAATCCACAAAAAGTTGTATAGGAAGCTTTCTTCTGCTCTGTGGCACTCAACAGTGGATAAGTCGTTAATGGTCATTTTCTCTCTTCTTTCTGTTTTATGTTGCTTCTGTTTACTGTTTTGCAGCCCAATGATACAGATGTAAGTAAGAAGATTTAAAGACTAAAATATTCAAGAGAACCTATGGATTATGTACATCACTAAGCTTTGATTATTGTTTTGTCATTTGTGTGTGAGGTGTGAAGTTCGAATATTCCTCTTTGTATACCCAAATATTACAGACAAATCAGATTAAGTTGCTAAGGACTGGGAACTGGCACAATAGAAACAGATTTAAAACTGATTAAATCTCAAATATATAAAAATAATCCGGCCAAACACTCTACAAATTCTGTGAAGGAAAAAAAAAATCTTAAGTATCAACCCCAGTAGGAATCCAGCTGCAAAGATTACAAAAAGCTCCTTAACAAATCTAAGACTGAGGCAATTGAACTCAGCTTTGTATAACTGCCTTTGCAAATGTGTGATAGTTATGCACTGCACAACTTAAATGTGAAAAGGAATATATGCTGCTTAGGAAATGATCAGACAAAAAAGGGGAGGGGGACCCCACAATTGCTTAACGGGCAGAGAAAGAAACTCAGATAGGATCCTTCCTAACTTATCAGGCTATAAAAAGAGATAGCAGGAGGTTTGTATTTTCAGACTTGCACGATTCTGTTAATGTAGCCTTTACAATAAAATAGGATGATCTCATCTGGCTATGTTTTCTCTCTGATCTACTTGGGGAGGCTGATATCAATCTTGCAAATCTGAAAGTTCTTCTTATTTTTTAAATAAAAGAAGATAAAAATTAATGCACATTAATATAAAGTTAAGAAAAGATTAAAAAAAGAAAGAAATTAAAGAGAAAACTAAATGTGCAAAAAAAGAAAAAGAAAAATAGAGAAGAAAAAAGATACAAAGAAGTGATTCCTGATCTTTATAGCAGTTATAAGTACAGTTATAGATTTATCTTCTCTAAAGCTACATGTCTCTCTTCTTTCTATAATTTACCCTGTCTAATCATCAAAACTATAAATCGTAAGTTCATTTTTTTCTGTTTTTGACAAAAAGTCCATAAAGACTTTCCAGTCAGCAATAAATATAGATACTGTCTTTTCTCTGATCAAAGAAGTCAATTTGACCCTCTCAGCAAGTTCTGTCATCTTCACCAACCATTCCTCCATTGTAGGTTTTATCAATTTTTTTCCATCTTTGTGCATACAATTATCTTGGTATAGTAATCGTATACAAAAAATGTCATGACTTTTTTCCAACTGTGTTCATCAGTCCCAAAAGAAAGACCTCTAGTCTCAATTGTTTATTAATTTTAAAATCCTCTGAATCAGCATATATATGAATCCAAAGTGTTCTAGCTTTTTTACATGTCCACCAAGCATGATATGCCTCTTCTTTTTGTTCACTTTTTCAACATGAATTTGAATTACCAACAGAATATCATTTTATAAACATTATTTAAATTATAACATAGTATAAATGTCAGTCCTTTCAACCACATATTTTCCCATTGTTCCATCTGTATATGATAACCAATTTTTTTAACTTATCATAGATTCTCCCACTTGTTCTTCTATTTCAAATTTCAATAGAAGTTTATGGATTTTATCAATTACATGTTCATTATTTGCATGTAATTCCATTTCAAAAGCACAATAGTCAAAACCAGAAACTTTTTTGTCTATTTTAAATCTTTCTAATCCATGCCGCACAAATCTTTGGTCATGTTCTTCTAACTCCAAAGTGTTTCTATTTCTCAACTATACCCATTATTTCATCCAAACCAAGCAGCAAGCTGCAAAATACAATTTCAAATCAAGTACACTCAGTCCTTCCTGTTTCTTTCTATCCTGTAAGACCATATATTTAACTTGTGGGTTTTTTCCCCATGCAACACAATTTTAGATATATCTTTTTGCCATTGCTTGAATAAAACATCAGTTTTCAAAATAGGAATTGTCTGAAATAAAAACTTCACTCTACAGAGGACATTTATTTCTATTCCAGAAATTCTTCCCAGCAATGTATTTATTCTATATATCTTATCAATTTCTGCCTGCATATATCCTCCTCATCATAATCAAAAACATTTGCTAAAGCAATCTTCAGCAGAATCCTCTGGAATTGCTCTAATTCTCAAGCAAAATTCCTTCTTTTGCAATTCCAGTAGTGCCATATTATCTAATACTTTTTCCAGCTCTCTGTCCATAACTCTCCCAAATTTCCACTTTGTCATTCATTCATTTTACCTCTCCAGATACTTGTTTTACAGAGCTTTTGTTCTTCTCGTCTTTTTATCTCTTCTTTACAGGTCTTTGAGTCACATTTTTTAAAAAGCTGCCAATTTAGGATGCAGTGATTTAGTCAGTTTATTATACTTTAGCTAACATATTGCCCAATTTCTCAAACATTTTCTGAAGTAAATCTGGTGTAATTCCTGTTTTGCAGGTTGCTCTAGCAAGCTGTTCTTCCCTCTGCTATTTTTTCCACTTTTTGGTAGTTACCAAACAAAAGGCAAGCTTTCCCCTCCTTTTCCCCCCCTCTATTATTTTCTTGTGCCCTTAATATAGACCTGGGCCTTTTACTGCCTGTGGGCCACATCCAGTGCTTCGGCTGTTCTTGTCGAGTCCACGGCAGCAGCAGTGGAGTGGCAGCAGCGCTGGGGTGGCAGCAGCACTGGGGTGGTGGGGGTGGGGGTTGGTAGTGGCAATACTCTACATTACAACAATCCCAGTTTCTTATGTGGCCACTTAGGAGAATTGCCCACCCACCCCACCTTAATACTTTTATCCAAATGGCACTTTGTAGTGTAAGCATTGCAGTTTAGCTCATATTATCTTTATCTTTTGTTTTATAAAATTCACCAATTGTCTGCATTCTTAATAGCAATTAAAAAACATTTCCAAGAAGGTCTGGTTTGCTTGTCTATTTTAATTACAATTTATTTAAAAGCAGTTTCACACACACACACAACTCCTTTATCAGTTGTAAACATTCTTACATCTACTTCTTGTTAAGCTTTTTGCTAAAAGTTTTTAATCTTTACAATCCTTTTTTCTTTTTAATCCACAAAGAATATTGACTCACTAAGTGGATTACTTTTATCCTGCCACTCAGAAAAATCTCTGTTTAGCTGTAAATCGATTACATCTGAAAGTGGATAAGAAAGTGAGGCTTCTGTGAACCTAGTGTCCATAGAGGTTGCATCATGGCTGTGAACTTGATTGAAATCCCTCAACTCCCAAGCACTCAATTCCTTAGCTGACCACAAAAAACTGTTTTTGAATTGAATATTTTCATGATCTCTCCTTGTCTGGAAAGACAGCACCTGCCTGAATATGCCATCTGGCTCCCGGTCTCCACCGCAATGCCATCCCCTCTCCTTCAGGGATGTTTAGTCTGCCATAGTTCCTCCCCCAGAAACTAAACACATTAGAAATCTTAAAATCCATAGTAACACAGAATAATTGAGTACCACCAATACACAGCTTCTGAAAGTCAAGTGCTTGATTTCCAGATTGTACATGTCCTGGCATGCTTTGATGTGCCAATGTAAATGTAGGCACAACTAATCATAAATATATTAAGGGAAACTAAACTTTATATGAAGGACAGATTAATTTGTACATGTGGTACATTGGATATCCAATCAGGAATATTTATTGAATTTTCTGCAGCAAACCACACATTTTAATTAACACAGAGACAAATACTGGAATGGTAAACAGGCTACAAGAATACGAATGTCACAATCAGTTCTTGTCTTTAGGAAATATTTGCATTCCTGTTTGTTAATCAGAGAGATGGGATACTGACTCTAAAAACTGATTTGCAGATATCTACATCTCAATTCTGGTCCTCATAACTTCTTGATGCATTTCATAATATAGAAGCAATTAGAAGGTTTATGGCCAGCTTTATGGCTTGGTTTATTCATACAAACAAGTAAATGTTTGTATCAAACAAATTCATTTTGCATTATCTCTCCCAGAGATGACACTAAATTGAATGGAAGAAACCTCTCTTTTTTAAAGCCACCTCATTATATAAAGATAAAAATGGGATTGTTAATTCTCCCTCCACCTCCCTGAAGCCTCTTACAATATAGTGTCCCTGATTTTTTGTTAGCAATCCAAATTTTGAAATATATATATATTTCTGATGCCCTTCTTTGATATTACTTGCCTTCCGTGAATCATCATCACCATTACCGCCACTATCATCATCAACGCCATCATCATTAACGCCATCAATGATGGTGGGCTTTCCATCTCTGGAGGTTTTTAAGAAGAATCTTGATAGCCACCTCTCATGGATGGTTTCATTGACTTTCCTACACATTGCAGGGGTTGGGGTTAAATGATGCTTACAGTCCCTTCCAATTCTGCAATTCTGTGATCATGCTGTTGTTATTAATGGTTATAAAATCCGAAGTAAGTAATGTCTCCTTGAAATTAAACTCTGCTCTTAGTGACTCCCTGGATGTGATCATGCAACAATCTGCAAGTAGATGTCTTCTACTGATTAGTCAAATAATCACCTTGGATCAAAACACAGCATCAGTACATAGTAACAGAGTAAAATTAATGCAACCTATTTGAGTCCAGTAAAATATTCTAAGTTCATCTCCTTGGCTATTGACCACAATCTGATCTTGGTAGGAAGTTCTTGGTTGAATGGCTTTAACTATAAACGTTGGCAGCCTTTCTGAGTGTCCATGTGTTTGTGCTTTAAACAAAGGAAGATAGTCTGTTGATTGGATTCCTATAAGCTATCCTGCCGATTAGTGACTCTGAATGCTGCATCCTGGCTCAAGCATATAGCCGGCAAGCACAGAGAATATATGCAGGATCTTGTATATGTGGAACATCTTATAGATATTTCCTTTCTAAATATGGTGCTTGATGGAATCCTCATTTTATCATAGAATCCACAAGCTCAAATGCTACTCTGATTAAGGCTGCTCTCTGGCCTTGTGTTAGACCCACTGTTGGGTATTTTTCTAGGTGGAAAGTCTTTTTATTCTGGGCCAACCACTTTAAGGACTTGATATAGCAAGTGTTGCTATGTCAGCCTGAGCACTAATATCCAGGGCACCCTGTTTGAACAGCTAAACACAGACACAGAAGCAAGATAAAAATAGGGTGAGATGAATCTGTAGCTGCGATGGAAAGAGAGAGAAGGTGGGGGAACAAAACTGGATGGAGATGTAGAAAAGGGAAAAGTTAATTGAAGAGAGAAAGAAGGAAGGAAAGGAGAGAGATTACAAAAAAGATAAAAGTCTCCAGGTAAATAACCCCTTGAAAGTACAGTACAGGTAATCCTCAACTTACAACCACAATTGGGATGAAAAATTTCCATTGGAAAGCAAGTTGGTGGTTAAGTGTGTCACGCTCAGTTTCATGACCTCTTTTGCCACGGTTGCTAGGTGAATCACTGAAGTGTTTAAGTGAATCATGCAGTCATTAAGCGAATCCAACTTCCCCCATTGACTTTCCTTCTCGGAAGCCAGTTGGGAAGGTTGCAAATAATGATCATGTGGCTCTGAGACACTGCAGCGGTCGTAAATAAATGCTGGTTGCTAAGAAGCCAATGCTAATCACATGACCATGGGAATGCTGTGCAAAAACCAGTCATAAGACACGTTTTTCAGTGCCATTGTAACTTTGATCAGTCGCTAAACAAATGGTTGTAAATCAAGGATGACCTGTAATCCCGAGTCTTCAGGGCTTTTCAGCAGGGATATGTGCAGTATTTGCACTTGTATCCCTTTGCTTGTTTTCAATATTGTTTTTAGCCAGTCTAGGATGATCTGATTCACAGATTATAGTTGTGGGAAGAAACCTTATTTTCTTATCAGGTAAATACAATAATATAAAAAGTCCAGATTTACTGGAAAAAAATACCAGTTATTTTTATTATAGAATTATCCCATGAGAAGTTTTTTTTTTAAAGTAAAAGTGTCAACATTTCAATTGCAACCCAGTCTTTTCCATAAATATCTTGCATATTATTTGTATTCCCAAATAAACAAGTATTTAAATACTTACCAGATTCATAGTATTGCTGATATGTTATTGCTAGAGGTCAAAATATCAGGATGGACCCAGTCAGAGGAACACTACTGTAGGAAATTCTTTTTAATCTACCTGAATAATATGAGTAGTGCTAGAATTAGACAGGAATATTCCATAAATCCAGAGAAAGTACTTAATACAGCTCAGGAAAATGCATCTTTAAATAAGAAATTATTTAAACTCTTTCTCTTCTTTTACAGTGTAGTAATGTGGACGGCTTGTGTCCAATGAACTGTCATGATGATGTAAGTTGTTTAGACTTGGATTTTGCTCATATCTGTAATTCAGTGGTTCAGGGCCAAATTTACTTTCATGCTATATAGACAGCCTAAATCCAGCATGAAAGGAGACCCAGCATCACTATTCAACTACTCTTACTTGTCTTTTTTAATGATGTTTTTACAAATGAAACTATGATAACAAAAGATGGTTATTTGTAGAGCATTGCATGACTACTTTACCTGAAGATCAGATCAGATATGGTGGTGGATAGCAGGCTGAAACTCCCAAATTATTGTGAGTTGAGACAGGAGAAATCATGAACGTGAGCATTCTCTGGGGAGCTCTCTATTTTGGCCCAAAATAAAGTCCCCCCCCTGATTCTTAGAGGTTTCCAAAGAAGCCAGGGCATTTTGGAAGGTCTATGGCAGTGGTGGCGAACCTATGGCATGGGTGCCAGAGGTGGCACTCAGAGCCCTCTCTGTGGGCACGTGCGCCGTCACCCCAGTCCTAGGCCTTCAGCTGGGTTTTATAAAACCTTTTCGCTTTAGGCTTCCGCCACTGTGTGCAAAAGAAAAAAAGGTTCAATCAATCAATTTCAACTTCTCGTGGGAAAAAAAAAGATCTTGCAAAGTTGGAATTGATTGATTGAACTTTTTAGTCCCACCCAGTCTGCCGTTACCACTGCAACCACACCCAGCCAATGGGCCACACCCAGCTAATGGGCCACACCCAGCCAATGGGCCACACCCACCCAGCACCCGACGATGCATAAGTGGGTTTTGGGTTGCAGTTTTGGCACTCGGACTCCAAAAGGTTCGCCATCACTGGTCTATGGAGACCAATGTTAGGGCCAACCATGGTTTTTGTTATGCAAAATTGTTGAATTTAAAGTATTATTTTTATCAGTATTTTTCATTGGGGTATATATGCTGTTATTTTAATGTAGATTGCTTTGAGGCATTCCAGATACAGGTATATAGAAATCTTTTAAATAAGTAAAAATATGCCTCATTGACATAAAAAGATAAAGCTACAGAACCTTTTATTTTCAGTTAATGTTGCATTCCTTCTAGTATAACTTATGATGGACTCAAGGAGTGAATGACGAAAAGCAGCATGGGTGGGGTAAAACCCAAAATGGCTAGAACTTCCTTCCTTCCCTTCCCTTCCCTTCCCTTCCCTTCCTTTCTTCTCCCTGGTCTATAGTTTGTTGACCAACTGAAAGACTGCTCTTGCCAGAGATCTAAACTGAGCCTTAGATGATTTCAAAGATCTCATCTAAAAGAGATGAGACTGTTAACCCTTAGTTTACTTTTACGCAGTCTTCAGGATTCTGGTCTCCCCATGACTTGTTTCACCCCTGCCCAGTGGTGGGATTCAAATACGTGAACAACTGGTTCTCTGCATGGACGCTGCTTCCGGAAGTCTGTTCTGGGCCTGGGCCTCCGAGGCCCAGAATGGACTTCCGGAAGCAGCATCCATGCACTTCCGGAGGGCCATTGTGGGCCTTGCGAAAAAGGGCTAGGGCTTCACCCGGTTTGCTGAACTCAACAAAAATTAGCTACTGGTTCTGCCGATCCGGTCTGAACCAGTTGAATCCCACCACTGCCTCGAGAGATGCCTCGAACAGATTATTCTTGCAGGAATGCAGCCCTCGACATGGAAATACTGCTCTTGAGGCCTATTCTTGACCTAAAACTCCTCCCCAAAGTTTAACCTTTTTCTGAAGATTCTGTCTTTTTCTTCCTGCAGAATCTGAATTGCTACCTTATTGATAACAATGGATTCATACTTATTTCCAAAATCTCCCAGCAGGTAAGAAGGAATGAATGAGTGGCTCTTGATCTTATTTATCAAACTGAGTCTGGAAGAAACACTAAATAAAATGGTCAGACTAGGAAATCACTACCTATATTTCTAAGGTTGCTCACATTTACCCTCCTGGAAAGCCTGGCATACAGTTCTGAATGCCATCTGTTCTTCATATTGCAGAAAAAGAGAAATATTCACAACATGTGAGGTAATTATATCAGCTGCATTTAAGCATTTGTAATGGAAGCATCAAATAAATACAACGAATTTTGTTCTTGTCCTAGCTGTATATACTTTGTCATACCCCATCAATTTTTGGAGTGCAGCCCTGTCATGGCACTCAAAATCCCAGGGAAACAGAGCATGCCATTAGACTAGCATGGGTGAGATACACCATCTCACATTGAAAGTTTAAGTTTTCATTGTTAGGAAGAATTGTTAGTGCAAAATTCCTTCTGTGATGCCTTAACAGTAAGTAAAGATAAAGGTAAAGGTTTCCCTTGTTCAGTCATGTCCAACTCTAGGGGATGGTACTCATTTCCATTTCCTAGCCAAGGGAATCAGCATTATCTGAAGACATTCCCATGGCTATGTGGCTGGCATGACTATACACCAAGGCACATGGAATGCTGTTGCCTTCCCAATGAAGTGGTACCTATTTATCTACTCACATTTGCATGGTTTCGAACTGCTACATTGTCAGGAACTGGGGCAGAAACAGGAGCTCACCCCGTCATGCGGTACTTGGGTGTTGAACTGTCAACCTTTTGATCGACAAGCTCAGCTTCTTAACTGCTAGGCCAGGGGTAGGCAACCTTGGCTCTTTTATGACTCGTGGACTGCAACTCCCAGAATTCCTGAGCCAGCGATGCTGGCTCAGGAATTCTGGGAGTTGCAGTCCACGAGTCATAAAAGAGCCAAGGTTGCCTACCCCTGTGCTAGGCCAAAAGTACTTGCCCTTTAAAATATGTTTAGATGCATATGAGTATGTACCAAAGACTTTTAAGGAACCTGTCAACTCCTACTTTGACAAAGCCATGTCAGACTAAATGTATCTTGAGTAAACAAAATGTTTTGATAGATGTCAGAGATCTTCTTCACATACTAATGCATCGTAATAATTTTGAAACCTCATTCAAGCACAATATTACTGCAGCAATGTAAAAATCTGAGTAAAGAAAAGGTAAGAAAAGGAAGAAGGTTGCAGTACATTTCCAGTATTAGAACTTGAAAACATAAGAAAATTAAGAAGTGAGCTTGCTTGCTATCCTATCAGAAACTTCCTTGGGCAAAAGTGACCTTAAACTACAAGGAGATTTGAGCAAAATAGCTTAATTGCCTTAATACCTTCCATCTCAGCAGAGGCAGCACTATTTAAATAATACATCAAGTGTTCAAACCCTTTGCATTTATTCTCATCCTTACAAAGTAGGCCATTATTATTATCTTGCACATTGAAGGCAACACATAATGGTTTGTCTAAAGCTTGCCTCAATCTCCAGTGATCTGAAGCCTCCCACTGTATTCATACAGCATGCTCCAACCAGTAAACTGTACAGATTTACTCGTTTTCTGAGTACATTAACCAATGAATTTGCAGGATTTGCTTAACAAGCCCAGTCAAGCACAAAAAGGGGGAAAAAAAGTTAAAGCTAACAGATTTAGCAAATTTGGTGTGCATTTGCTAAGTGTTTTTACAGCCTGATTATAAGAACATAGATACTGAGTTCAAAGGTAAACTGAGCATGGACTTCAGTTTTTTCAATTTAATGCAAGGGTGTCAAACTGCTGGCCTATGGGCCGGATGCATCATAGCAAAACTGTGCCCACCCCATTGCCGGCAATGGCAAAAAAGTTGTGATACGTTGCGACACGTCATGTGACGTTGTGAGTTTGACACCCCTGATTTAATGTGTCTTACTGTGCTTTCACTTTTTCCCCAAACAACATAAGTACATAGTCCTTATGCCCTTAAAGAATTTGCTATATAATAATCAGTAAGTATTTCATCCTTGCAGCCTGTGGCAATATTCACACAACATCTATAAACCTGGTTACTGAATTAACTCTTTTTCAGGTTCACAAAATACAGTGAACTATAAACAAATCAACAGACTGTGTTTGCAACATTCTAGGACACTTTTTTAAAAAGCCTATTCTAACAATCAGTTTTAGCCTGTTGTATTACTACTTTAATTTAGCCTGTTGTATTATTAGTGAATATTTAACTCACCTGCTTAAGAATGTCCTGCAAAACAAAACCTATGATTTAAAAACTGTCCAGAAACTCTGTTTTTATATCATACCTGCTTGCCGTTGCAGATTGGAAAATTCTTGGGAGAAGTAGATGGTTCTGTTACAACTCAGCTCGTAAATATGGGGATGCTCAAAGAGTAAGTGTCATCATCTCTTCCTTATATTCATCTCCTTTCAAAGAAGACCCTGTTTGAAGCAAAATGCTTCACAGCATAATCAAAATAAGGATGGAGCTCCCTAAAGATTCATTGACACGAGAGTTAGACTCAGAATCTTTCTTAAACAATGCTAATTGTGCACGATCAGAACATGTCCATAGAGGAACCCAATGGCATGATGGGTAGGGTAAAGTTATTATCTGAAGAGAGTTTCAAGCAGAAACTCTGTACTGCCATCTAGTGGTTTTCTGGAATTTAGCATCTCAGATCTGGTAGCTTTAGCCACCTGCCAGGGTTCTTTCATCACTTTGAAGGTGCCCCAGAGCCACCACGGCTGCTAGTGCCCCCATGAAAGTGGTGTGTGTGTGCAAGCCATAGGCTCCCTCCATGTAGCCACTAGCTTTCTAAATAAGAATTGATTTGGGATGGGGATTCCCAGCAAGAACTTTGACTTGGGACCTAAATTACTCTTCTTATGCTCTGAAAGTGCCTCATTCCTAATAATACTACCGATTAAAATAAAGACAGACAGGATGAAGAGAGTGGACGATAGCGGAAGAGCCAGTTTGGTGTAGTGGTTAAGGCACCAGGCTAGAAAGTGGGAGACCATGAGTTCTAGTCCTGCCTTAGCCATGAAAGCCAGCTGGGTGACTTTGAGCCAGAACATTCATTCTCAGCCCAACTCACTTTACAGCAGGGGGTCCTCAAACTTGGCCACTTTAAGACTTGTGGACTTCAACTCCCAGAATTCTGTCCACAAGTTTTAAAGTGGCCAAGTGTGAGGACCCCTGCCTTACAGTGTTGTTGTGGAGAAAATAGAAGGAGAAAGGTGTGTTGGATATGTTTCCCATCTTGAATTATTTGTAAAAATAATAAAGGCAGAATATATATATAAATACATACCTACATTTCTGGTTTTGTTAGTTTTGTTCCCTATAATACACGTTTCTTCTAAAGAACTGCCGGTTCTGTCTCACTCACTTTGGCAACTATGATATGCAAATTACATGATTATAAGTGCAATCTATCTGTAATGATATAATAAAAAAACTTTGATGAGAGGAATGTCTGCTGACTAGCTCAGCCATCCTTATGTTTATGCAGCATGTGAACAAATATTTAAGATCAATATATTTCACCACCCACATTTTGAAATGCAGCTAGAAAGATGTCAAGAAAACAGTTTCAAACACATACCTTTATGTCACTGTAACTGTCAGAGGTACAACACACATTCCTATATTATCAAAATAACCAGTTCTGGTATATTCATGTTCCAAACTTGGACATTTCATATATTATCAGTCGAGCATGAAAATCAGAACGAAAGGGACAGATGTTACCCTGTGGATCTTCCCCACTTCATTACTTCCTGTCTCAATCTCTTTGGTTCTTACAAATACTAGTTTTATGTTTGGTGTAGTATAGAACTTTTGATTGCCAGGGGTTTCATGTTCAAAGACCACATTTCTGAAAAAGTCTGTTATCTGGAACCATAGAAATTTGGTGCCATTCACTGTAGATGAAAATAACTTATATGGGCTACAGACTGAGTATACAAAGGGTCCAGGACAGGTACATTTAACCAAGAGGATATAAGGAGCACAGCCAGAACTATCTTACATAACATTCAATATTATTTGTTTCTGGTCAAAGAAAATAACACAGCTGCTATAGCAGTGGTTCTCAACCTGTGGGTCGGGACCCCATTTGGGGTCGATCGACCATTTCACGGGGGTCGCCAAGCAAGGCTGTCTGCCATTTTTTTTGTCCGCCATTTTTTCCCCCTTTTCCAGCGGGTGCCTTACCTCCCTTGGGCTGGGCCAGCTGGTGGTCGGCCTGCTCCGTCTCTGCTGCTTGCCAGCTACGCCTAGGCTGGCACGGGGCGGAACCACGCATGCGCGGCGCTCCCAGGCAGGGAAAGTCCTCGACTTACGACCGGTTGGGTAGTCCTCGACTTACGACCGGTTTAGTCCTCGACTTACGACCGGTTTAGTCCTCAACTTACGACCGGTTTAGTCCTCGACTTACGACCGGTTGGGGTCGCGGCATTAAAAAGGTTGAGAACCACTGTGCTATAGTTAGGTGGAAAAAGTGACTGAGATGTCATTCTTTGCCAGAATGGACTTTGGAGTGAATAGAATAGTAGCTGTGGTTATTTTGGTAAATAATATATAGTATTTGCACATCGCAAGAGCACACTGCAAATGTAGTACAAAATCTCTTCTTTGAATATAGCAGATAAATCTTGCTGTGCAATATCCAACTGGAGGCATAAATGTACTGTAGGTATTTGCTTAGAGTATGAACTAAAGTCAGTTCAGTGCATTAACTGAATTTAAATCTACGCAAAAGTCATGTGCAAGGCAGAAGAATAGGTAGCTATGGGACTATAATGCAATTGTATCATATATGCCTTGATTAGTTTCTGCCATTTCCACTAAAAAGCGTCCTGAAGAGCCGAACTCTGAAGAACACTTTGAAATGCCATTGCTGATCAAGCAGCATTGGGGTGGGTAAATGATGGCTTTTAGAATAAGGGAATAAAGAGAATTCTGGGAGTTGAAATTCACCCAACATAAACTTCCCAGAGTTGAGAAACACTGTACTACACAAAAGTTCATGGTCACTTTTGTGTTTCTGCAGAGTGAAGATGTTTGATTACCAAGCCATGTGTAAAGTGCCCCATCACCATCATAGTGGTACCCGTCCTCTTCTCAGTGTAAGTATCTCCATATCATAAACTACATCGTGAAGTCACAGCCAGGCTTGGAGCATAGAACAGAATGATGCAAAGAAGCTCAGAAATGCTTTTCTTTCTGATGAGATTAGTTGCTTTTGTTCTCCCAGAACAAAAGAGAACATCAAATACAGAATCATGGCACTGGAAGAGACCTCAGAGATCTTCTGGTAAAACACCCGTTCAAGGCAGGAGACTGTATGCCAGTGGTTTTCAACCTGTGGGTCGGGACCCCATTTGGGGTCGATCGACCATTTCACGGGGGTCGCCAAGCAAGGCTGTCCGCCATTTTTTTTTCCCCGGCGGGTGCCTTACCTCCCTTGGGCTGGGCCAGCTGGTGGTCGGCCTGCTCCATCTCTGCTACTTGCTAGCTATGCCTTGGCCGGCGCAGGGGGCGGAACCACGCATGCGCGGCGCTCCCGGGCAGGGAAAGTCCTCGACTTACGACCGGTTGGGTAGTCCTCGACTTACGACCGGTTTAGTCCTCGACTTACGACCGGTTTAGTCCTCGACTTACGACCGGTTGGGGTCGTGGCATTAAAAAGGTTGAGAACCACTGCTGTATGCCATCCTGGTCAAATGGTTGCCCTGTCTATTTTTGAAAACCTCCAGTGATGGTACACCCACAACTCCAGGAGGCAAGCTATGCCATTGATTAATTGTTCTTACTGTCAGAAAATTTCTCCTTCCTCCTGCAGACAAAGGCAGATAAGGAAGACAAGGCATGTCCATCTATATATGTTTTTTTCCATTCTATAACTGGCAGAGCATTCTAAAAGAAAAAAGCTGTCCAGGGTTACATACATACATCTGAGCATCTGTACATGAAGACTAGTCAGGAATTATACAGTACTTTAGAACAGGATGGATTTCTACTCTGTAATCGTTGTGTTGGTGGACAAAGTGGTCAGTGTTGAAGATAAACATTAAAACCTTTCAGCAGCCAAGTTCAAAAGCCCTGAGTTCTAAAGAAAGGATTCTCATGAAATTGCTGGGTTTTGTGGGGTAACATTAGATTTCCACTGTCATTTTGTGTTCCTGCTTTGCTTACAGTCCACGCACTCTGCTAGAGCAGAAGTAAAAACAATGGACACTTGAAGGAAGCATTATGAATAACACCTGGAGCTCCTTAACGGAAGGAGGCATGTAAATCATTCCATTCATTTGTTCATTTTCTGAGTCGTACGTACATTTGCAAAGCAGGTGGTTTCCATACAACCGTACACTTTTGCAGTTAAAACTTGAGCAAACGAGGTTCATGCAAAAGGAATAAGCCAGATTCTGGTGGGGGAGGGGGAGAGAGAACACTTTTAAGATAAATTGGCTGAGTACTCCAGCCTTGATTCTGTGATTTCTCCCATGAGTTATTTGTACTGGACAAGTGACAGTGCATATATATTAATTTAGAGAAGATGGATGTTACTGAGAAAATTCATTCTAGGTTGGGAAAGTGAAGGGTGAACTTTTCATTCTTTCGGTTCTTGTCTTATTTGTGCATTTGTTTTCTTTAGCAAATAAACTATATATGGCTCAAATTATAGTAATCTTACATTGGACCGTTCTGGAGCCATATTTGACTAGCAAACCCTTAAGCCTGCTAGCTCTATTCTATACAGAAAATCCAGAAACATACTCCTAACACCAAGGAATTTCATAATAGGTTTCTTTACCTAGTAACAATAGGATTTTCTACTATGGTTGAATTGAGTTGTTTTATTTGGCTGGGTTTAACTAATTTGTAAAGAGACAATGTGGTGTAGTGGTTAAGGCATCAAGTTTGAAAATGGTAGACTGAGTTCTAGTCTCACCTTAGTCACAAAGCCACCTGGGTGACTTTGGTCCAGTCACTTTCTTTCAACCCTAGGAAGCAGACAATGGCAAACTACCTCTGAAAAATCTTGCTAAGAAAACTGAAAGAAGTTATTTAGCAGTTTCCAAGAATTGGACACAATTGAACAGAAGAAAAAACATTTATATTATGTTAACAATGAAGGATCTTTATTAGAATGGTGGTGTCTTTATAAACAGAGCCTTCTTCCTTCCTTTTTATTCAAACTGATCTCAAGTCTCAAGAAGGTTGCCTCTTTGTCTTTAAAGTTGAATTGCATATGTGTGGAAATGCAAGGACCTTTTAACCATGTACATTATCAATTATACATCCTGAAGATGGTAGCACTAGTTTGACTTCATTTGTCTGGTCAAAATGAGGAAGACTTAGTAGATTCATAGCAAAAGTAGCTCAGAAGTATTCATAAGAAGACAGCCAACGTTAATGCAATATTAATATAACCCAACATCAATACATGTCATTATTCCTATTGCGATAAAAAATGGTAGCTTTACTGTCCAAAATGCTTTGGGTTTTATTAAAATGAACAATATTTTCAGTACTGCATGATCCAAAACAGCTGTTTAGGGGAGGTATTGGTTGTTCAGCTCCACAAATAACCAGATTTTTTTTTCCTTATGCACATAATCGTTTAAGCCTTTTCAATTGGAAAAACTTTATTTTCAAAATATTTAATATATTTTTCTTAAATGTCCTGATTTATTGTTAGTAGAAAAGACAACTGATTTGGATGCATGTTGCATTCTTAAAGAAAGCCATTTTAAGTTATTAAGAGAAACACAATTAAAATTGTGCACTATATAAGATGCTTCTTTTTCTTTTGAGACTTGGTTGTTCTTTTTTCAACAGCCAGTTTACACATTATTGGCAGCAGCAAAGTGGCTGGTCACCGATTTCCTCATGTGAGTATGAATGTTTGGGAATTCTAGCGGAAAATTACATCTGAAGAAATTATGTTTCAGAATTTAATTAGTATATTAAGCATTGAATGATTGAGGTCTTCAGATTAAGCACATTCTTAACTTTTGATAGTATTGTTGTTCTAGAACAGTGGTTCTCAACCTTTTTAATGCCGCGACCCCAACCGGTCGTAAGTCGAGGACTAAACCGGTCGTAAGTCGAGGACTAAACCAGTCGTAAGTCGAGGACTACCCAACCGGTCGTAAGTCGAGGACTTTCCCTGCCCGGGAGCGCCGCGCATGCGTGGTTCCGCCCCCTGCGCCGGCCGAGGCGTAGCTAGCAAGTAGCAGAGACGGAGCAGGCCGACCACCAGCTGGCCCAGCCCAAGGGAGGTAAGGCACCCGCCGGGGGAAAAAAAATGGCGGACAAAAAAATGGCGGACAGCCTTGCTTGGCGACCCCCGTGAAATGGTCGATCGACCCCAAATGGGGTCCCGACCCACAGGTTGAGAACCACTGTTCTAGAATTTTATTATAATAGGAAATGAACAAGAAAATATTAAAGCAACTTCAAAGTGGGCAGCAGTGCTAAGAAATATACAATTTCCCCAGGGTTGTCCAGATAAAATAAGACTGCAGTTCCCAGCATGGAGATGTTGCAATATTCTGAGGGAAATCAAGGGGTATCTCTGAGTCTTCAGAATTATTCTTGATTTCTTAAATTTGACCAACTGGGTGTTCTAGAGTGAGCTGTGTGAATGAAAGCACATTTGAAAAGAGGTCATTTTGTTCTTGAGCAAGTATATTAAGCCCATTTACATTACCTGCCACTTTATTAATGGAAGAGCAGGGATTTTTAGTAACAAAGATTTGCTGATGATAAAGATATCTGGGGCAGCACCATTCAGTGATGCTGTGGGCTTCAGATGAAAGGATTGGATGGATCCAAATGCCTCTGAGCAGGGAACCAAATTCCAAGATATTTGTAGAGATTAATTTGTCAGGCACACTCAACAGCTGTTGCTGTATATCGCATACCAGTGATTCAAGCAGATGGCTTTCAAGGTGACTGAGAATATGTCCCTCCCAGCGCCTAAGAGCACAATGTTAATGGCAGCCTTGCCACTGGAATAGCTAGTAGTTTTTATGAGAATTAAGACACAATTACCCAGTCAAAAAGTAAGGAAGAAGGATTTTAAGTGCCTGGTTCAGGCAATAAATAAATGTAGCTTCAAGGTAAATTTTAAGCAGCAAATCAGAAGTATCTGCCTGTTTTACAACACCTCTGCTCTTCTGGGCTGACATAAACTACATCATATTTTTCTTCTTTGACAGATTCCTTTTGGAATTTAACATTTTTAGTTTCTGGCACATGGATAACTTGGCTGATGGTGAGTAGCAGGATTACTGTAAGTACATAGCAGCCACATCGTTTGGATGAAAAAGTTATAAGTAATAATGCATTTTGGAAAGCCTGAAAAAATTGTCCCTTGTTAATATTAAGAATATTACATTTGGATTCCATCCATCTCATTTTGACCCCGGCATTAATTTGGCAAGGAGTAATGGCATTGATTACTGTGGTACCTTGGATACATAGTCTGTAGTAGGCTGTCACAGAAGATAGGTAGAAGACTAATGAAAATTGTCAGTGAAACTGTTCATTCTTTCCAATTTGCTCAGGTATTTTAGTTGGAATACATGAGGGAATATCAATAGTGGACACCAAAAAAACCCTAAATCAGAAGTACACTAACATAAGACCTTGGCTTAAGTTCTCATGGTTCATAGTTTATTAAAATTATGAAAATGGTTAACTTTATTTTTTTTCTTTTTAAAGAATAAAGTTCTAGTCTTGGTGACTATAGATTGTGCATAATGACAAAGCAAATCAGATGAGTTAAAAAAAAGAGAGAAGAAGAATTTCTTAAAATATATCCTGAATTTCCGAAATGTTATTACTATTAAGTACATTTTTTTAAAAACCTGCATTAACAATATCAAAAAAGCACCGCACCACATGTGTCATAAATACATACATTCCCCCATATCTTGACTATCATCAAATTAACCATATGAATTGTGCTTAAGATAGTTACAAAGAAGGAAAGTGAGACAGATAGGCAGAGAGAACACAGACACATTATTTATATATTTATTTTCAAATAAATAAATTGATACCAGTTCGAATGCAAAAGTTAAAACCTGAAAATAAAACAGTGTAATGAGATCAGTGTTTGTGTTAACCTTTCATAATCAGTCATGGCAAGAGTGGTGGAACAATCTTCATTTTAATTGTTTAACCGTTTTCTAGAATCTAAACAAGGTTGAGGCTTATTTAGGTCAGAGGAGGCTGACAGTGCTAAGAAATGCTGTATATAATTTCCTGTACTGGTTGTTATCCAGTTTAAAAAAGAGTCTAATTCCCAGCATGGAGATGTTGCAGTACCCTGATGTAAGTCAAGCAGTATGAGACCCAAACTCAGTGGTAGCCTCACATTGCAATGAGCAAGGACACACATTCAATTTCACAGCTACTAAGATTGTTGGCCGAGCAGGTACAAAGATAACCAGGGAAATGATTGAAGCCTGGGAACCAGGCCCCATGTTAGTCAACAGGAGTGCTGATTTAGCACCAGATTATCAGATTATATTTAGGAACCGAGGACTTTGCAGCAGAAAGAAACAACAGTCAATGAAAAAAAAAGCATACATTCTGGTGAGAGAGAAGTTCTCTGAGGATGGGCTCCAGCACAAGTCTGAAAGCTTGGAAGACTAAGCCTCTGGTCCCGGTGACTTACCCAGATTGGATCCTGCAAGTTTGAGGCTGCCTGAATCGCCACAGGAATAATTTCCCACAGATTGGGGATTGGCAGCATAAAGGCCTGTTGCCTAGGAATGACTCAGGGAGAGAAGGCCCTCAACAGAAGCTTTCTATATAATCAGACCAAGTGGACACCTTCACTTTTTGCAATGCAATCCTGGATGTATCCCAGTACTCCATGTAGGGCTTAAAAGGTAACGACATATACTTAGAATTGGGCCCAGAAACCTATTTCAAAGTGCTGGTCGTCACCTTTAAAACCTTTATAGCACAGCATTGGGATACCTCAAATACAATAGTTGTGACCTTGTATAGCTTTAACCACCATACTTTCATATCATTTCTTTCTTTCTTCTTCATTTTCCATCTACCTCCCCCCCCCCTTTCATGTTTCTTCACAATAACGTTGTGCCATCATCTTCTGGACATGTCATGATGGACTCATTTTCATCATTTCTCACACCATGTGAACAATACAGCCAAATCCGTTTTTCATCATGGTAAGTAGTGTTGTCATACAAAGAGTTTTGTCTTCTGAAACAGAAGAAGACTTGCATAAGATTTAATAACAAAGTTCACAATATCACAATTTATGCATATTCCAGTTGCGTCTTTCAAGATGAAACAGGAATATAACTTTCAAGATGAAAAACAGGAATATAACTTTCTACTTGATTATCAGGCCACAATTCAATGGAAGATAAATATATTTTATAATTTCTTTCATGTTTTCTTGTCCAGCTTGATAGCTGCATAACTATACATGACATAGTACCATTTCAGACAATTTCCCTTAAGGTCCTCTCTCTAATGCCAGTGAATTTGATCACTGAATAGATAGCATATTGAAATAGAATTCTTTATTGGCCAAGTGTGATTGGACACAAAGGGAATTTGTCTCCAGTGCTTAAGTGTACATACAAACAAGTGATAAATCATAACCATAAAATACAATCATCATAAATCATAAGATGCAAACTCAGTAATAGTCATAGGATACTAAATAAAGGCAATCAACATAAATCATGAGATACAAACAACAAAGTTATAATCATGCTAAAATGTTATTTTTATGTTTTGTGCTTTTTTTTTTACTTTTATTCACTACACAGAGTGGAGCTTGGCGGCCAATACATTTCAATAGATAATAACATTTGTGCTATTTTGAGGGGTCATTAGTGACAGGGGTAAATACTAGCAGTGTTTTCCTCCAGCAGGAAGAAGGCACTAAGCAAGCAATTTTATTTACGTAGATTGCCATATATTTGCAAATGATAGTTCTGCAATTGCTATTCTTAAATAAACATTGCACTTCGACTGAGACTGACCGATGCCCTGTTGGATCAATGATTTTTCCCTCCTGGCAACCAGGTTATGTATTAACTGAACTATCTCTTTATCTGATCAACTCACATCCCCCTTCAAGGTATCCCACTGACCTCAGATGATTGACATCCCACGCAACTAAAAGATTATTGGCTTCTTGGTTAGATTAGTCTGTAATAAAACACTGCATTTGAGTCAAAAGGAATTCCTTTTCAAAGCAAGAACAAAAATTGCTTCTCCTCCCAGTACATACATGGGGAGTTTTCATTACAAATGAGCAAGTTAAATTAAATGTTATCTCTTTTTCTCATCCTAGAAATAGAAATTTTGAGCAGGGGGGGGTCGCTTTGTTAAGTTTATTACTGAAATTACTTTTAGTAAGAATATGAGCAATGACTTGGCATTATAGCTTTATTGCCTTTCCTTGTATTTTGGCTGTTTGAATTAAGATAAAAGTTCCCATTGTTATGCTGGTCCCCTGGAATCTACAGCTGAAAACAAGCTTAATGAGTCACTTGGCATTTCTCTCTTGCAATCTCCATTGTATTAGAAGATAGATTTGTCCAAACCATGTTCATTTCATTTATTTCAGTAAGGTGTATGCCAAAGAATGGCCAGATGCACTGAGCCTTGCATGAGTTATTGCACCAATTTATTTAAATCTACCTGACTGGGGGGGGGGGGGGGGGGGTGTTAGAGATGCTATTGTCCCTTTAAGAACAGACATTTGGGGAGAATTATAAAAGTCTTTTCCTGCTCCTTTCCTCCTCCCTTTTAGCAGAGTTGGACAGTCACTCTCAAAATTGTTCACTTGTCTAGAAAAGTCTCCTTTTCTGAAGATTTTAGCTCAGGATTTAATAGCGGAGTGAAGGGAGATTAGCATCATACATTCAAGACATCCTCAATCATTGGCTCATCAGCAGCATCTAGTGGCCATTGATGTCCATGCATTTTGTTTCTCCACGTTTTTCACTTCTCCTTGTGCCTGATTTTCTCCCTCTGACTCGTTTATTTTTCCCATTCTAGCTCACAGACATAAGAAACACGATGCGCTGCAACCCTGTGACACTGAATATCCAGTCTTTGTGTACGAGCCTGCTATCACAGAGGCCAATGGACTAATTGACTGTGGAGCCTGTCAGAAGTAAGAGAATGGTCTTTATCTGTGCCTCTCAAGGGCAAACTAAGAATTTTGCCCCTTTTCCTCCCATCCATATACATTGCTTGTTACTGCAAGCACTAAAAAAAGCAAAATAATAAATCCTGGTTAAGATCCAAACTATTACCTTCTACATGCACCTGGCACTTAAGTTCAGCTACAGAAGTCATCACCCTGTGCTACCCTCATTAGATGGGTAATACCTGGAGACAGGTCTTCTTGCTGGTTCCTAACACCGGGTAGAAGGAAGAGAGAATGACCTTGAAGGACAGGAGGAAAAGCCGCCATCAAGGCCTTATGGAACATTCTCCCTCCAGAGATCAGGATGACCCCAGCCCTGCTGACTTTTCATAAGTCCTTAAAGACATAGATTTGTGCCTTCAACTAGAGCCCCAAGTTTGTGCAGGGACCCATTTTGTGGTTAATTTAATCATTATGATGGGTACTTATTCTTGGCTATCACATATTTGCATATATTAATTTAACTGTTTTTATATTTTAATTGTTTTTTGCTGTCCAGGGTAAGATAGGTAGCTATACAAAATAGGTGAATAGGGAAGAATGGGAGGGAGAGGAGATTAGATGGATGATAGATGATGATAGATGATGATGATAGATAGATGATAAATGATAGCTAGATAGCTAGATAACTAGATAACTAGATAACTAGATAGCTAGATAATAATAATAATAATAATAATAATAATAATAATAATAATAATAATAATAATAATAATAATAATAATAATAATAATAATAATAATAATAATGTTGGAAGGGACCTTGGAGGTCATCTAGTCCAACCCCCTGCTCAGGCAGGAAACCCTATACCATTTCAGACAGGTGGCTGTCCAGTCTCTTCTTAAAAACTTCCAGTGTTGGAGCATTCACCGCTTCTGGGGGCAGGTTGTTCCACTGGTTAATTGTTCTAACTGTCAGGAAGTTTCTCCTTAGTTCTAGGTTGCTTCTCTCCTTGATTAAATTTCCATCCGTTGCTTCTTGTCCTGCCTTCAGGTGCTTTGGAGAATAGCTTGACTCCCTCTTCTTTGTGGCAGCCCCTGAGATATTGGAACACTGCTATCATGTCTCCCCTCGTCCTTCTCTTCATTAAACTAGACATACCCAATTCCAGCAGCTGTTCCTTATATGCTTTAGCCTCCAGTCCCCTAATCATCTTTGTTGCTCTTCTCTGTACTCTTGCAGTATTCCAAGTGTGGCCTTACCAAAGCATTGTAAAGTGATATTAATACTTCACGTGATCTTGATTCGATCCCTCGGTTAATGCAGCCTAGCACTGTGTTGGCATAGACAGATAGATAGATAGATAGATAGATAGATAGATAGATAGATAGATAGATAGATAGATAGATAGATAGATAGACAGACAGACAGACAGACAGACAGACAGACAGACAGACAGACAGACAGACAGACAGACGTCCAATAAAAGAGGCTTGAACCTGGGCCAAGAAAGTAACTTGAGAAAATGTCTCAGAGAAGAAGCCCTTTCCTATTTCACATAAAGGGAGGAAGCATATTCAGCTTGCAAGCTATCTTCAATTGTTATTATATCTGTCCCAATAAAAGTAGTCCTGACATTCATGGAATTGGTTACATATGGTTTCATAGTCTGGTCTACTTTGTAGGGCTGACACACTGGAACTCTTTCTTTTTAGAATCAGATGAAACATTGTTCAGGTCTTTTAATTCTCTGGGGCTTGTTGCAGATAAAAATCTCAGTAACTCTGTTCTTGTATAACAAACACAATCTTTTCCATTCTCATAAGAACAAGTCTAATCCATCTGGCAATTATTGTATTTTGTGAGCCTGTTTATTCTCACAGTGGAGTGCGTAGCATTCAACACCACTATAGGATGGGGGACACAAAAGTAAACAAGACTGGATAAACATAAATATTTTTAACTTTAAAATGACACTTAGAAAAACATGATAATTTTTTTCTCATTGATAGTGTTATTACAGATAGTCTTTGCTTAACAACACTAATTGAGACCAGAAAAATCTATCATTAAGCAATTCATTCCTAAGTTAAAAAAAAACAAAAACTACAGGACTGCACTGCTGAACAATGGCAGTCCCACTTGCTGTGATTAGGACTGCACTGGTTGTTAAGCAAGGACTTCATATGATTGCAACTTGTGGCTTCCCACTATGCAGTGGTTATAGGAGCCCATCAAAAACATTAAACAGAAAAATTACTGAAAATTGCAGGAAGAGGATTAGCTATATTCTGTTTACAGTTATAGACGTCAGATACAAATCCCAATGATGAATACCAAGAACAAAATGTGCATTATGACATCACAATATGCACCTGGCTTTTGTTCTTGTGACTCACCAACAGATGTCAATGCGCATGTTATGAAGTTTGAGTTGCAACATCATAACCCAACTTTCATCCTCCATCAATATGCTGTGAACTAATGATTTCTGTTCCATCAGGGACAAAAACATGAGGTATGATGAATGAAAGTGATAGAGAAGATTCCTGATAATTTCTGAATATCTACTTTAGCAAAAACAAAAGCCTGAACCCAGTATGGTGCAGCTGCCAAAAAGGCTAACGAACAGGCTCACATATAGACACACAAACACAAATGCCTAGTGGAAGGATCTGCCTAATACTGGTAGTCCTCGACTTATGACTGTAATTGACCTGACTGTAAAGCGGGTCACCCATGTGACCAACCCAATTTTACAACCCTTTCTGAAGCAGTTGTTACATAACCACCACCGTTTTTAAGCAAACACCACAATCGTTAAGCAAACCCATTGTTTGCTATGAGCCAGTTTTGCTAAAAACTGGAAGCATTTGCCGGGTTTTGGCAAAAAACATCATAAAACCCAGTTACATGACCACAGGATGCTGCAAACAGCCCTAAATGCAGGCCCCTTGCCAAGTGCCCAGATGTGATCACATGACACAGGGCGGAGGCAGCCGTCAGAACTTTGGAACCAGGACTCCCTTTGGGAGAGTCCATCGGAATTTTTAACAGTCGCTAAGCAACTGGTTGTATCTCAAAAACTGCCTGTAGTTGTAGTGGCTACCTTGATACTGTTGTTGTTGGGGTCTTTTTGACCAGAGTGTTTAATAAGCGGCTTGAGAACCATCCATGAGGCCTCCTGTAACTGCATCCTATGTTCAGACTGGCATTCTGTCAAAGATCCTACATGATCCTTGCAGCTCCATAACCTATGATGGCACTGATGTATGAAACGAACTGTCTGAAACACGGTAGCCCTGAGTTGATGTATTGTCACTGCTGCTAGAAAACTAGTATATAGATACTGGTTTTAGAAAATGCAGGCAATTCACATCAAGTTACCAACTCAATACTGTTTGCAGGATGGTCTTCAGAAAAACCCGTGTATATGAAAACTTAAATGAAACTTCCACCAATATGCTGATACAAAGAGGGAATCTTTGGGGGCAATTAATATTAAAGATAGAAGTCTCCCTTTCTCTAGATTTTGGCACATGATTCAATTGTACCTATAAATTGCAGGTAGAGGGCAGCAGAGCACTGTGGCTGCCTTGAGGTGACTTACAATTACCTCTTAACTTTATATGTCAACCAAACTCCTGTGCCGCATTACTGTTACATGAGAAAGAATTTTATAGAAATCAAATAAAGACAAGTCAATGTAATAAGGCATTTAGTTATCCCTTTACAACTGCTCAACCTCCAACTTCACTCAGAACTATTTATTATACATTCCTCCTCAAAGACTAGAAAACAGAGCTCCGGGATCCAATATTTCATCCAATATTTCACTTTCCTTACTTTGAGACACACTGGGGGTCCAAGGTGTTTTTTATAGATGAGAGGAAACTGGTGAAGTCAATTTCATAACTGACTAGGTTAGGCAGCCAGTCAGTTACCTTATCTTAAAAACAAAATGAAGCTACAACATCTCTGACTTCATAATGGTTTAAGGTGATGTTGCAGCAGTAGTTTTGGCCCTGTTCCCATGATCCACAACCCCAATCAATGGGAGGACAACATGTTATGGGAAACCAAAAGTGGGGCCAATTTATCTAATAAGGACTGTCAAAATCTACAAGAATTTTGGGGAATAGCAACAAGATCATTATATATTTTGGAGAGACGTCTATGCCTGTACAAAAGGGGCTGGGCTTGGAATGCAATGCCAATCACCACTTGTAAATTATAACATTGCCTCTTTTAAATTAGTACTAAGATAATTGGATCTATTCCAAACTAGGATTCTCTTCATTGCTTTGGAAGGATCTAGTCTAGGGGTGTCCAACCTTTGCAACTTTTAAGACTTGCGGACTGCAACTCCCAGAACTGAATTGTTGAAGACATGTTTGTTGAACTTTATAGAGGGTGGAGAGTTATTAAATTGGTTTATATTGTTATGATGAAGGTTGGAAGTCGCTTCCGGATATGTTTTCTTTTTAATTATATACTCTTTTTTCTCTTTTCTTACACTTTCTATTCTTTCCATTGTCTTCTCTTTCTCAAAGTTCACTTTGTATTAGTTTTTACTATTGCAATTAAAATTCTTAATAGAAATAATATTTGGGGGGAAAAATAACATCGTCTCTGGGGATGGATGTCCTTCTCAATCTTGCAGGATGTTTTTGGTGCAGCAAATTATGAAGAGCAACCTTCTGCTCCTGGTAACTGACACCACCTGTGATTGCAGCATCTTCCCATCTTTTGCACGGCAAGCTAAAGAAGTCAAATATATCTTTTCCCTGGCAATGGTTGTACTGGATTGTAAGTCTTTGGCAGTTTATTAGCACAAATGAAGTACGAATCTAGCATTTTCCTTCATAACTATAGAAGGGATTAATAGAGCATGCTTCTATTTAAATGTGGAGTGAAAACAATACTGTTAAAAAGTGAAGTCAAAACAGTACTATATTGCTAGTTGACTATTTACAATTATTTATTATTGTTTTATACCCTTTAGGCAAAGTAAAATGTGTGCGCTTTTCTACATTCTATAAATCTTTTTTATGAAGATAAGTAGAAAACATAAGTCTTGCTGTTTTCCAAATTCTCTTTTAAAATGTAATTCTAAGAGTCTGTGCCTCTAAGTTTCAGTGGAGATATAGAAGGACAGAAGGACTATTAGAAACTACAACAATAAAAGCAAGATACTTTTGATTTCATCTCCAGTGCTATTGGTTACTATTGCTACAGATTTGACGGTTTACTCTAAATCATTATTTAGAGTATTCAATTAACCCACATTTCTGGATCCACATGATATACTATAGACCAGGGCTTTTCAACCAGTGGTACGGGTACCACCTGTAGTACATTGCCACCTGGCAGGTGGTACACGACCATCCTAGAAAAGTGTAGTGGGGGAAGGGAATGAGCTGAACCAGTGGCAGCACAGCACAAGCCTGAGCGAGAGATGGCTGGAGCTGCAGGACTGTCAGGCTCAGCGGAAGCGCCAGGATCAGCGCTTCTTCGGGACTGTCAGGGCTCAGCGGAAGCGCCAGGATCAGTGCCGCTTTCAAGCTGATCGGCGCTTCTTTGGGGCTGTCAAGGCTCAGTGGAAGCGCCAGGATCAGCGCCAGGCTCCAGCTGGAGCTCGGCGCTGATCCTGGTGCTTCTGCTGAGCCCAGAAGAAGCACCAATCAGCTGGAATGTTGCAGCATCTCCAGGGTCTTGTGATTTACATTCAGATGCTTGGCAATTGATTCATATTTATGATGGTCACAGTGTCCCAGGGTCATGTGAAGTGACCAAAACCTGCTGCAACCACCCAGCAGACGGGGGGAATAAAAACCAAACACCCCCCACCCCACCCCCGCTGCCAATCCTCAACAGAAATGCTCACAACAATGGAAACCTCGGACAGGAGGAAGAGTGCAGCCGGGTGGGCAGGCAGGTGTCTTGCTCGGCTGTGCCTTGGGGGGCACTTTTTTCAGTGCCATTGTAACTTCTAAGAGTCACTAAGTGAACTGTTGTAAGTCGAGGACTACCTGTACTTTATCACTTTTTTCCTTTTTTTTTTTGGTCATCAAGTTTTTGACACCTTGCTAGGCGACTGGTTGCCACATCCTAAAAGTGGTACAATGGGTGGAAAGGTTGAAAAGCCCTGCTATAGACTGACTACTTGGTTGGATAGGCACAGTATGTTAAGCCAATGTTCTCAACCTTTGGTCCAGAAATCTATAATGAATTGCAACAGTACTATAGAGCCCTGGTGCAACTGCTAAAATAAACATATTACCGATTTTACCTAGAAGCTGCAGGAAAGTTAGCAGAACCAATAGGCCAATGATAAAAAAACGAAAGTTTCTTTTGAGTTAGATTCAGCTCCTGCCAACTACTTCATACACACATGCATTAAGTTTTCTTGACAGTCATATAGAATTGGTCATTGCTTATTCTAGGATTCTCCAGTAGTCTCCCATCTCAACCTTGCTTAGCCTTCAAAGCTTAACTTCCAAGTTCAGCTCTCACCTGCTTAGGATAACTTGGAAATGTTCACCCTGAAGCAGCGTGTTGGTGAGAAAAGATAAAACTCATGCAGAAATCGGAAATATATCTAATGAAACATTACATTTGGACTTTTGCTGATAAGCTTTAGTTCAGCAGAGAGCGGAAAACCACTTACAGACTGTGTTCCAAGATTAGACGAAAGCCCTTGCTTTCAATAGATTCAGCCTGCTGCCCATCTAGGAAAGCTCCCAAGGTGTGCAGCTCCCCAAGGTAGCTACAATCCAACTAAAAGCCATAACAAATAAAGTGGGCCAGATTCGTTATGGTGAAGTCCTGTCAGTTTCAACATGATTTGAGGATATTTTGTGTTAAAACATGCCCACAAATTCCAGCTCATCTCAACTGAAACTCCCAACATGGGTGGTAGAAACATTTAGGAAATCTCCTGCCTGTGTCAAGACTTTGTGTGTAGGCTTATCCCATTGCTGAAATATTATCCATGTGGGCTGAAGCATCCTGCTTAGCTTGAGCATCAGGAAATGCTATGTATGCAATGGAAATACATTGCTGTAGGCCTGTCAGTATTTTTAGTTGCAAATTTAAATCATTGGCCAGCACAGCATCCGCCTGACTCTAGATATTTTAAGTAAGATGTCCTTATTTCTCCATTTCCAAACACTGCTATTAGCCTTAACAGCTGTGTACATAACAGTTCAGTGAAATGCGACAGGATGCGCTCTCAGAAACTAAGACGCCGACCAGACACCTGCCACGCATTCCATCCAGAGGTAAGATCTGTTATCCATAGCTTTCAGTCACAGAATAATTTGCAGAAATTATAGAATTAGATGTATAACAATACCCTTGTAACCATAAGGTCTGCTTCATTTCCCATGGAGCCAATCCTACTCTACTACCATACTAGGGTTGCTGAGCACCCGCTGGCCTTCTCTTTTTCAGGAAAATGCCCAAGATTGTGGAGGAGCTGCAGCAATTTCACCCTCATCAACCTTGCTCCTGTTTCTGCTGTCAACAACAGCTCTTCTTCTGCGGTGACAAAGTGCACTGCAGTCCTTACCTTGACCCTGGGCTGCTATTTTCACATGGACCTCAAACAGAACTTGACCTCATCATTTTTGAAGGACTTCCTAACTCTACATTGTATTTACAAGTGATACAGAAGAGAGATAATAACTATGAGACAAAGCTAACAACTGACTCTTTCCATCTCTACAGTACAGAGATGTCCATCTAAGGCAGGGGTAGGCAACCTTGTCTCTTTTATGACTCATGGACTTCAACTCCCAGAATTCCTGAGCATAGCTGGCTCAGGAATTCTGGGAGTTGAAGTCCACGAGTCATAAAAGAGACAAGGTTGCCTACCCCTGATCTAAGGGTAGTGTTGGGTGAATGATGTTTATTAGATTTTTGTCTTAGCATATAACGTATAGACTGTAATGAATTAGCTTTCTCCACCTGGAGAAAGGTGCTATCTACTGGATTTAAGCCTCTAATACAGGTAGTCCTCAAGTTATGATCATGATGGAGCTCGCCCATCAGTCGTAACTCGTGACAGACATAAAGCAGGTTGGTCAAGTAACCAATCTGATGTTATGACCTTTTCCGCAACAGTCTTAACACTGCAGTTGTTAAGTGAATCAAAGGTTCACTATGGGCTGGTTTTTCAGAAAACTGGGATGCCCATTTTCAGCAAAACCATTGTAATCCATAATCCACTTGACCACGTGACTCTGCGAACTGCCATAAATGCAGGCCAGCTGCGGTCATGTGCGACCACATGGGGGAGCAACCATTGGAATTTTGAATCTGGGTTGCAAGTGCTCCCCAAGTAGATCCATCGGAATTTCTGTTGTTAAGTGACCAGTCGTAAGTTGAGGACTACCTTTTGCTTGGCTAAATAATTTTAAATGTTTGGACAAAACTGGTGAGAAATATCAGAATAGATTTTTTTCTCCAAAATTGAACTTTGGCATGAGGACAGGTCAGGGATGTGTTCTGGATTTTTTTTAACTATTGCAATTTTCAGCCAGAGTTATGGCTCTTACATTTTGTTTCTAAACACTTGGAACATTTTATAGAATTATGATTCCGTGTAAATTACAGAAATAAGTATCAGACTGAACTTACAAATTAAGACACTCGATTTGGCAATGACAATGTTTTCAAAAATGATTTTGGAAAAAAAAACCCGTGGACATTAGGCTGCTGCCTAGGTTTAATGAGACAATAGATATGGTTGCTTCCAGCCAGCCACTTTATGCCAAAGATTTATTTTCCCTTTCAGACAAACACTTCCTCATTGGTAAGACTGCATAATAAATTCTTTTAAGTTATTAAGGGCATGATGCACATCTAAGAGGATGCATCCCTGAGATGTAGAAATTATCTCTACTTTTGGAAGCTCTTTTGCTTTGTGAAAGAAACTATGAGCAATGTCTTCATGCTCGCTTGAGAGTTTATAGATTTCACCCTTAGGAATTTAAGTACCAGGTTGTTATACAACAAAAAACTTGATATTTTTATTGTATGAGACTCAAAATATGAGTGATCAGAAATGATCATCTTACAAAGCACCGTCAGGATGGCTAGGAGTTCATAAAGTTGAAAGAGGCTATTTACACTATCAAATTCAACCTCCTCCTCAGTCTTAGAATTCAATTTTATTGACTAATACATTCCCCAAAAGAAATTTGTGACAGGTTGTTTTGTTTTGCTTCCACACCACATCCTTTTCCCCATATAGTAATTGCGCTATACACTGCATAGTCATGTTGACAAGCACAAAGGATTATTTTTACGTTGATGCTGAAGCAACCATAAATTGGACTATTTACTAATGTGTAAAGATGTAATAAAACATTTTCAATACTTAACAGCAGGCAGCGAAAATTAGAGGATAACACCAAGATTGCATCTAAAAATATATTAAAGCAGCACTAACAATTAAACTATTAAGTCTGACTGGCATGTTTTGTCATTTTTTTTCTTCATGTGGCCTAAATTTTACCCTTCAACTGTTAAGAACATTTTAATATTGGTGGACACCAGTTCTAGAATTAAGGTAAGGAATGATCAATCAGTAGGTAACAGTATTTGACAAGAAACCCACAAGAGCCAGGTCCAGACAGGAGAAGCATAAAGGGAGATAGATGGTCCTAGTTATGCCATGACTGTGGACTTCAAATCACCAACTTAAGTCTTTTTTCAGAGAACCTAGATATAAGCAATTTCTCCTCTATTGCCATAGACAAATAGATTTTAGAAATGTTGTTTTCATGAAGGTACAGTTCCTTCTGTTTTAGACTAAACAGAAAGATAACGCTCTCCATAACACATCAATTGACCTTGGCATATACACACATCATGCTAATTTGTCATTCTTCCACAGAATGCTGTCCTCCTTTAAGGCGATCTGTCCTAATGCATCTGTTCTTCCAATTCCAAGCCAAATATAGTTTTGGCACCGTTTCTTTTTTAATCTCTGAAAAAACTATAGAATCAAGCTTATGAATCCAACTCTCCTGTGCACAGACTATTCATATTTTTTAAATGTTACTGTAACGTCATTCATTTATTTTTATTTGTTTGTTTATTGCCCAAGAGGCAGCCTGACAAACTTCAGAGTAGATAAAAATACTTCTACAAACTAGTTTTAAAATCTTGAGAAAAGCAAGTGATGCACAGGTCTCTTCAACACCTAAGTGGTCATAATAGGAAGACAACAATTATGTTAACCTGGTGTTCTAAACAGAAGGGAAGAAAGATACAAAACACAGTCTAACTAAAACACATGGCTTTCTTGAAAAAATTAAAAGGTAGACAATACTTGTTTAATTTCAAGGTAATATGGTTTCTGTGATGAGCTGCTGTGATGTGGTTGAGCATTCAGATTTCTTCAGCTCAGGTTGCTAACGGTGTCATATATAAAAAATCCTAGGTGCTGGAAAACCTATCCTAGAATTTTCAGTATTCACCCTCGATATTAAACCAACCACTCAACAGATCTGATTAAATTACCTGATACATTCCGGTAGTCCTTGATTTATGACAAATTTGTTTGATGGTTCAGTTAGGATGGCCTTGGAAAAAATGGCATACGATCCCTACTCGCACTTATAACTGTCACACCACCCTCGCAGTCACATGATCGCAATTTGGGCATTGGGCAACCAGCTCACGTTCACCAGTTGCAACATCCCGCAGTCATGCGTTCACAATTTGCAACCTTTTTTGCCGGTTTCCAGCAAAAAATGCTCATTAGGGTAGCTTAATAACCACTATAAAAATTGTCACAAAATTGCAACAACTTATGATCACCAACAACTTACAATAAAAATTCAGGTCCCAACTGAGGTCGTACGTCAAGGACTACCTGCCTGGGGGTGTATGTGAGTATTAAATTACAAATGCAGTTACCTCTTATAAATTTATTGTCAACGCTGCTAATATTGAATATTCTTGCTTTGACAATATATGCAGAACTGTCTGGTATTTTTAGAGTTAAATCAGGTGACAGGGAAAGGGGAGGGGAAATGCCTGGAATGTTATGTGCAAAGGAAGGGAAATTCAGATCTTAGCATTCCACCATGCCGTGCTGACACTCTGTAATACTAATAAAAGCTTTTTAGGTTAAAAAAATGCCTGAAAGTTCTTTGAAGTGTTTCGTTAATCAGACACATGACATTTATACTGGCATGAAAAGACAACAATAACAACAACAATAAAAGCAAAAATCCAAACCTGTTTTACATTTGTTCTTTTTATTAGAAGTTAAGAATACAACAAGTAATGGGATCCCATTGGCTGGAGACCCCCCTCCCCCAATCTTCAAAATCCAAGATGTGCTTTGTTGCCTTCAACAGTGAGCAATTAGAAATGAAAAGAAAATACTGAACAAGGCCACTAGTTAATGGGGGGGGGGGGAGGAGCTGTATATCTCAACTACCGCTATGCTGAACCCTGCACACACACATCAAAAGAAAGAAAGCAAACCTCCAGTTGCTGAGAGTAAGGCATTCAGGTGCCAACCTGGGAGGAAGTCTCAGCAAGCACCACAGAAAAAGTGCACAGCTATGCAGTTTTCATTATCGGGACACAAAATATCTTCAACGGGAAGATCAGAAGTAAAGACAGCAAAATGGTGCATTGTAATTCTGTACAGGTCCTGTGCTGTTAGACTGGATTGCAAGGGCCACATTCAGAGTGAGCATGGGGTAAATCCAGAGTAGGGAGAGATATAGTCTCTGCTGGTATATACAGAGATACACCTCTAAAAGTGCTTCTCAAAACAGGTAAGTCTGGGTGTGATATATGCATTACCACTTCCCCACCTTAGGTAAACTGTCCTTTTATCAGCTGACTCCATAGACACAACACTCCGAAGTTTCTCCTAGGTGGGTCTCCCAGTTTGGTTGAAGGGATTCAGTTAATACTGTTCTGTTTTCAGTCTGGGATCAACGCACTGAAATATATTAGGCTGCGGTTTTTACCTGTATGTATTTAGTATCACGATCCTATCCAGAACACATTTGTATCTGAATTTGCCTACAAGAACCAGTTAAGCACCTCCTGCAGGTTTAAATACTTAAGAGGAATTCATTTCAGAAGGAGAGAGCTAAGGGGAAGACCAAGGATTTCTTTATAAAAATGTTAACATTTTAAAAACGTAACCAATTATGTTGCCCCACAATCGATCCTCGATAACTCACTACAGGCTAAATTATCTGTCCTTACAAGTGAGACAAATGGCTAATCTATTAATTCTGCATTTTGCTCAGATGTTTCTTTCTAGATTCAATATTGCTCAGTATTGCAATAAGCCTATTTCTTCTCACTTGCCCTGTTGGCTGTTTTGTTGTGTCATAACTCTCTTCTCTTCGAATACTCCTGGCCTCATACAATTCATTTGGAAACATTTGAAAGCGCGCTCACAACTTTCTCTCGGCACAAAGCACTACTTTAACAAGCAGAGGAAAGTCTATCCTGTGGTTTGTTTGCTTTTTTAACTTATTAAAAATAGTGCACAGTATTGTCCTAAACCCCAGGAGAAAGAGGAAAAAGAATGGCAGTGTTACTATTGCAGCCTGCAGAGTTCAGTGAATTTATTAATACAGACAACTGTAGTGTTACTGTCCCTCAGCAACACACACACACACACACACACAACCCCAGAACGGATTAACACATAGACAGCCAGTCCTCTTCTTAGAAAAGCAAAAACAAAAACAAAATTGCTTTCTTGTCTGTACTTCCCATCCCCCTTGAGACCATTTCCACCCTGGGCAGGTCACCTAGATGGTTGGTACCCAACATTAACAATTGCACTTGGATAAACAAGACAGCACACCCAAAAAGAATGGTGAAACACTGATGAGAGACCCCAAAAGGTCAGGATATATGCCACATTGTGCCTTAAGCCATCAAACCCCAATGCAGCAAAAGGCCAATGAAGGAATCTTAACAGACCACCCCAGAAGAGAGCTTAGAAGTCAACGGCCTTGGCCCCTTTTCCCCTTTGCTTTCTGAACAGGCCGATCGGTAAGCGCTTCTTTGCTTTCGGGCTTTGTGGGCGGCGGATTGGGTCCACTGGATCGAGCCAATCAGTATACACCAGGATTAGGAAGAATCTATAGGACCCGGATGCCTGATTTCAGGAGTTTCACCCAGCTTTCTTGCACTTTTTAAGAATTTGTGCAAAATAGAAACAGTGTGTGGTACTTGCATGTTGCAACCAATACAAAATCCATCTCCCTCCCCCCCCTTTTAAAACATTTATAGAAAGTTTTTTAATCAAACAGAAAGTTAGAAATCTTATTTACATTTTTTTTTCTCCCAAAAGGGCATCTAAAAATCAACTTACCTGAACAAGATACAAATCTTAATTAAGCTAGATTTAAAAAAAGAAAAGAAAAAAAATTGCCAAGCTCTTCCCCAAGATAACCTCTCTTATTTTCTACAAATAAATATGGCATTGAACATAAGCTGATTAAGAAAGGATGTTTTTTTTTCTTGCTTCAGTTGCAGATCCCAGGAATAAGTTAAGATTTAAGAATGTCCACGTCTTCAGAACCAATTCACTCCATTGCTTGAGGTATGAATTTTTCTCCCATCTTATACTTAAGATTCCCTGCAAAACTTCCACACCATTGTAGGCGAAGTGTGGATCGACTGCTCCCATGGTTCAGTTTTGGTTATGATCCTCAACGGGGGGGACGGGTTTTACTCCATCTCGTTCTCTGAGCAGCCTCCCCCAACGGTGAAACGGAACTCTTGAAGATTTGAAACGCCATGGAAGTGCACAAAAGCACCGGCCACTACGAAAATATGAAAGAGCTGATGGGAGTGGAACTGCAGGAGAGGGAGAAAAAAACACATACACACAGAGAGAGAAAGACAAGAGTAAGATTAGAAAATGAAGCATTTTTTTCAGAACAAGCACCAAATAATAACAGCAGTCTTACAAGCTCCTAGAACAGTGATGGCGAACTTTTTAGAGACCGAGTGCCCAAGCCACAACCCAAAACCCACTTATTTATCGCAAAGTGCCAGGGCCACATCAGCATTGTGGCCTTGGGTGGCATGGGGGTGTAGCTCACTGGGTGGGCATGGCTGCTGTTGTCATGGCAGACTGGGGGGGGCGTGTCTGGGGTGGGCATGGCCTTGATGTTGCTCATGGGGGGGATGCCTGTGGGGGCCGGGCAAGGTTGAAGGAGATCCAGGGGGTCTCTGGCGGATGGGGCGGTGGGCAGGAGGCCCAGCATAGATGGGGGGGAGGCACGCAATCCTAGCTGGGACTGGGGGGCCATGGCACCGATGGGGATCTGGCTTTCCCTGCTCAGGGTGGCCTTTGGCTTGCTGGGTGTGGGCGTGCTCTACCACCTCTACTTGAGCTTGCTAGCTGGCTGCTTTGCCTCCTTTGTGCTGGGTGGGGCTGCTGCTCCAGGCGGCGGTGGCGGCCTAATGGACCTGTGCAAGTTGCTGGCAGCGGCGGCGCGTGTGCCCACAGAGAGGGCTCTGAGTGCCGCCTCTGGCACGCGTGCCATAGGTTCGCCACCACTGTCCTAGAAACAGGACTAGCCTGATAAGGGACAAAGGGACAATTTATTTGCTAGGAAGCTCTCTTGTTCCATGTCCTCAGGCCCAGTAAGCATCAAGTGGCAATTTGCACCTGTTCAAGGCTTAAGATGAGAAGGACAAATTTGCTATTTCAAAAAGCTGCATTTCTATGGCCACATGTCATTCTCTGTCTCTGACAGTGAACACTGTGATAGTTTAAGTATTTTCCCCCATTTCTGGAAAGCCAATGAATGTGCTAGGTCAGTTGTGGCGAACCTATGTCACGGGTGCCAGAGGCGGCACTCGGAGCCCTCTCGGTGGGCACACATGCCATTGCCCCAGCCTCGCTTCTCCCACGAGCCCCTCCTCACCAGCAGCCCCCCTGGAGGAGAGTTGCCCCCGAGCGTGGCCCACGCGGAGCAGCGCAGCCAAGGACATGGCAGCCAGGCAGCACAGACAACTCTGCCCTCACGTCCCATCACACAGTTGATGCTGCGGGGCGCGGGCAGAGGGCGTGGCCCCCATGGCGCTGCTGGGCTACCTGGGCGATCTGCGGCGGGCCCTGGAGGTGGTGAGTGGCCCTGCGGGCAGGCGGGGTGGGGGTGGAGCAGGGGCGGGGCGGGGATGGAGTGGGGACAGGGCCAGTTTTGGGGCACTTAGTCTCTAAAAGGTTCGCCATCACTGTGCTAGGTGCTGTGGCTTTCAACTGTCTAATCAGCCTCTGTTTCACAACAGAACTAAACAGAGGCACTACTACAAGTGCGTTATAGCTTCAAATGTACCATGTGCCTGATGGTTCACAGCTGTACTTACCCAGATGTCACATTTGCCCGGGAAAAATCTCTCTGGGATACGAGCAGCATACAAGCCAGCGCCAGTGATGTACAAACAGGCCATGAGGGCCAGCCATCCTATCTGCCCCATGGTGGCAGCCCTGAGGAGCCCTTCCGAGATGACAAAGTGCAGAGTGGGAATCACACCACTAAGGCCCAGGGCCAGAAACACTCCTAGGAGACAGAGCAAGTACAACAGATTCAACCTTGCGTATAAATGAACCAGGGCAAAAGGAGATCGAATGGTTAAAACTCAGGATCCCAGAGAAAAATATTAAAGCTCTTTAATGTCTAAAGCAGGGGTCTTCAAACTTGGCCCTTTTATGACTTGTGGACTTCAATTCCCAGAATTCCTCAGCCAGCTTTGCTGGCTGAGGAATTCTGGGAGTTGAAGTCCAGAAGTCATAAAAGGACCAAGTTTGAAGACCCCTGGTCTAAAGGCTGCGGGTCTTTTATCAAGGGGTAAGACTAACTGTTCCAATCAATTACAGCTGGTCCTTGACGTACGACTGTAACTGAGCTCAGAATTATAACCATTAAGTTGTGCTGGTTGTTAAAAAGAGTCCTCATGTGACTGATCCAAATTTACAACGTTTTTGTGGTCATTAAGCGAATCCCACTTGTTAAATGAATGCCACAGTTGTTAAGTGAACCCACTGTCCACAATGGGCATTTTTTTTGAAAGAAACTGTAAGGAAAAGCCGGTTCCCAGCCAAAGAAAAAAAAAAAGGATGTAAATTGCAGTCATGTTGACCACAGAACAGAACAAACATCCGTCAGGGCAATCGTGTGATCACAGAGGGGCTTGGCTGTCAGAACTTTGAATCCTTGTTGCAAATACCATATTTTTTTTTGGGGGGGGGGTGTCCCTCATAATTTCAAACAGTCACTAAGTCATAAGTTGAGGGCTATCTATAAAGCGGTTCTCCTGATCAATCCAATTGTAATTTCAATTGGAAGAATACTTTTCTGTCTGCAATCACTAACAGAGGAATGTCAACCGTGATTGATCATTACTTACTCAAATAGAAAGAAGCTGCACAAAACTCTGAGCTTCCATGTCCTCTGCCGTTGTGGTGAAAATATTCACTTATATTAACCTATTATTAACTACCAATGAATCCTGATTTGCTATTGAACCAGGGGCATTCTACTGTAACAGAAACCTCGGCTAACAAAATACACCATCTTTATAATTCATAAAATTAAATAACCTATTGTCATTTCCCCCCCTTGGTAAATAGTATTAAATCCTAACCCAGGGGTAGGCAACCTTGGCTCTTTTATGACTCGTGGACTTCAACTCCCAGAATTCCTGAGCCAGCATGGCTCAGCTTGGAAACCTCTCCCTTTCTCCTCAGCATGGCTGGCTCAGGAATCCTGGGAGTTGAAGTCCACGAGTCATAAAAGAGCCAAGGTTGCCTACCCCTGCCCTAACCCAATACTGCACAGAAATCTAAAATCAAAGAAATACCAAGTCCAAAATCCTATTTATTCAAATAAAGTTATTGTGAACACCTCTTAAAATTAATGTAACCAATCATAACTTTAATGAGATAACTCACTTTCTCTTTTCAAAATTTTATAAATTTAATTTTAGTCTTAATACCCAGAAATCACACCCCAAAACCACCAGCTAGTATTTTTGCTGAGCATGTGGAATTTTTTAAATGAAGTGTCTTAAACCTAAATATCTCACATCTACTGTATGCGAATGCCAACTATTCAGACAATGCCAGAATTCAGCTCATTGGTGAGGCAGGCTAACCAGTGATTTTCACCTATCCCAGGGGTAGGCAACCTTGGCTCTTTTATGACTTGTGGACTTCAACTCCCAGAATTCCTGAGCCAGCCACGCTGGCTCAGGAATTCTGGGAGTTGAAGTCCACGAGTCATAAAAGAGCCAAGGTTGCCTACCCCTGACTTATCCTATTCATCAGATAGGCTTGACATCAATGGCTATAGGTTTCTTAGCTCAGGGCTTTTCAACCAGTGGTACAGGTACCACCTGTGGTACATTGGCACCTGGCAGGTGGTACGCGACCATCCTAGAAAAGTGGTAGCGGGGGAGGGGAATGAGCTGAACCGGTGGCAGCACCGCACAAGCCTGAGTGAGAGACGGCTGGAGCTGCAGGGCTGTCAGGGCTCAGCGGAAGCGCCAGGATCAGTGCCGTTTTCCAGCTGATTGGCGCTTCTTTGGGGCTGTCAGGGGTCAGTGGAAGCGCCAGGATCAGCGCCAGGCTCCAGCTGGAGCCCAGAAGAAGCGCCGATCAGCTGGAATGTTGCACCCTCTCCAGGGTCTTGTGATTTACATTCAGATGCTTGGCAACTGATTCATATTTATGACGGTCACAGTGTCCCAGGATCATGTGAAGTGACCAAAACCTGCTGCAACCACCCAGCAGATGGGGGGAATAAAAACCAAACACCCCCCACACCCCACCCCCGCTGCCAATCCTCAACAGAAATGCTCACAACAATGAAAACCTGGACAGGAGGAAGAGCGCCGCCGGGTGGGCAGGCAGGTGTCTTGCTCGGCTGTGCCTTGGGGGGCACTTTTTCAGTGCCACTGTAACTTGGAACAGTCACTAAGTGAACTGTTATAAGTCGAGGACTACCTGTACTTTATCACTTTTTTCCTTTTTTTTTTTTGGTCATCAAGTTTTTGACACCTTGCTAGGCGACTGGTGGTACTCGGATGTTGCCATATCCTAAAAGTGGTACAATGGGTGAAAAGGTTGAAAAGCCCTGTCTTAGCTTATAAGTCCCACAAACAAAATGCTGAATAATGGTTGCAGTTAAAACACATAATGCAGGAATATCACAATGTGATATTTTCACAAATAAATGTATTCTGGCTTAAATGTTTGTAAAGAGTAGCCACCAATTTGACAGCTTTATCCACAGTTAACCTTTTCACGTCTGGGAATTCAGTTTTATCTACATGCATACAAAATATAAGACTAGTGATTGACAACACTTCATATAGGGGGATGAAGTGATGCGAAGTGATATTCCATAGTCCGTTAACAAGATACGTTTTAAAATTGTCACAGGGAAACAGACGTGACTGGAATGTTACATGATGCAAATCTAAGAAACAACGGCATTATGTCATTTCAAAGGGGACAGCATCATTTGTGCAAGCTCAATTTTTCATTCTACCTCTGATACAAAATATGTCACGCCTACGTCGGAGCCTGACTCTGAGGACGACAGAGTTCCCTGTTGAGGCCCAGGAGGGGGTGTCTGTGGCTTTGGAGGACTGTGGGGAGGAGCAGGCTGAAGCAGGCCAGGGCCCTTCAAGTTTGGAACAGGGAAGGCAGAGCTCAGGCGAGGGGCAAGGCCCCTCCCCACCAGATCCCAGAGCAAGGAGAGCAGAGAGGAGGAGGGAACAACGGAGGCAGGCTCACTTGCTCGGGAGGAGAGCGTCATGCCCCACTCCACAAGGCACACCTGGGGAGTAGGTATTTAAGGAGATGCTCTGGGGTGGGGCATTTGCCGGGAACAAACGTGAACTCTTGTGATGTGAGCTCTTGTACCTGGACTCTTTGTATTTTGGATCAAGTTTGTTTCCTGCTGAGTTCTCCTTGCTGTCCTCAGTTTTGCAGTTTGCAGGTCACAGGCAAGCTGGGCGTGGAAAAGATCATACTTAAGTTTGTTATCTGTTTTACTTTAAAGAACTGTTTGACTTCGTTGACTGTTTTATTGAACTTGTGCCAGCATACAGTATGTGGGGGCTGTTGGGTGAACATTGGCAGTGCTTACAAAGACAATTGTTCTGACCAGCTAATTGCTTTGCCTCCGTTCGGGGCCCTGGGTCATCACACAGTATGTTGCAAAGACCGTTCTAGAAACCTCACCTGCTCGTACTCCGCGGTATTGAGGGGTTGCAAACATGTCCCACTGTGAAACTATAATGGCTGCAATGCCCAGGACACAGATCACGATCAGATAGATGAAGCAGGGCTGAGGGTTGCAGTAAAAAGAGTAGTAAAGCCAAGGGACGAAACTGCCCATAATGAGGAGAGCAATCCCAGAATAGTCCAGCCTAAGACAAAGGAAGAAAAAAAAAGGTCGTTTGTAGAGAACTTCACGTACTCCAGCGTCCTTGTCTGCTCCCTGATTACACACCTTTCACGGTGCTGATGCACCTAACTTTATGAGCAATAAGGATCATGCCTGATCTATTACATTCTGAAAATAAACTCTGGAGACTGGTGAATGAACAATTCTGGAGGAAAGAACAATTCTGGAGATCTGTATTCACCTGGCTTGTAAACTTTAAATGTAAGACATATATTATAGTCCATTGATCCCTGAAATAAAACTTTTGCAAACCTTCCCAAACAGGAAAACTGTCTCAGCTTGTGAAGGCTACCTTATTTCCCATCTAGCCCTACGAAACTCAGTACAGGTAGCCTTTGGGATATGATCATAATGGAGCTTGCCCATTACAGCCGCATGTCACAACAGTTGTTAAGCAGATTGGCCTCGCTTAATGACCCCACTACTTGCTCTCCCTATTGCAAATGTTAACAGCAATAGCAATTAGGCTTATATACCACTTCACAGCCCCCCTCTAAGCGATTTACAGTGTCAGCCTCTTGCCCAACAATCTGGGTCCTCATTTTACCGATCTCGGAAGGATGGAAGGCTGAGTCAACCTTGAGCTGGTCAAGATTGAACTCCTGGCAGTCGGCAGAATTAGCCTGCAATATTGCATTCTAACCATTGCACCACCAGGGTACTTAAACGTTAAACGAATGCGAGAGCTGTTAAATGGTGCACAGGGTACCTTGGGGGTGGGAAGACTACACAGGCCCAGGGTTGCCTGCCCCAAGCCTCCCAACGCTATTCCCACCCCACGAGGCACCATGTGCTCTGCTTCTTGCCAGGATCTCAGCAATCCTTCAGCTTTCTTTTCACCCAGCAAGCAAGGGGAGATCAGACCAGTCAGAATTTGCAAGCCTCCAACGAAGAAGGGGAGACCCCACCTAAGAACTTGCAGGATTCAGCCTCCGCCAGGCCCCAGCAAAACCCAATTTACTATTTTGTTTTTTTCAGTTTCTGAAATAGGCACCTGGCCTGATACAGAATCAGTTTCTTATAAACTCAGCCTCCTGGCAAAATCCTGCTGTTTTGCAACAAATTCTATTCTCGCCATACGCAGAGCTTTTTTTTTTTTTAATGAGGCTCCATTTTTTTAAGCAGGCCCTATTTGTTTGTGCTTTTTTATGGAAGCTCCTTAGAAAGGGAGCCCCTTACAGGTTCATGGGAATAACACCTGCTTTGCCACAAGGCTAAGCCTGTAAGAATGCTGATCTTGGGCTAGGTGCCTCTCTCAGAAGTTGCAACAACCGAAAAGTAGGTTGGGTGTTGCCGGGCTCTGGAGCAGGCTAAGTGCTGCAAGTCCTTGGGTAAGAAGGAAGCTGGAGGCCTGCAAGCTCTGGCAGGCCTGAGATCCCTTTGCTGCCCGGCCTCCATTTGGTTGCTGGAGTTTGCATACGCCAACTTGTTGATCTGCCCTTACTTGCCTACTCCAACTTGCTGATCTGCCCTTACTTGCCTACTCCAACTTGTTGATCTGCCCTTACTTGCTGGGTGGGAAGGAAGCTGGAGGCTTGCAAGGTCCAGCTGATTCGCTAGAGCCCCCTGATCTCCCTTAGGTGGACGCGTGGCTGCAGGGACTCAGCCAGGTGGGATGGGTGGTGGGTGAGCGCTGCAGCACCCTTCTCAGTCCGTTGCAAGAACAAATGACTTCAGGGTTGCCACAGCTGCCGTT
This sequence comes from Protobothrops mucrosquamatus, assembly GCF_001527695.2. NCBI lineage: Eukaryota > Metazoa > Chordata > Lepidosauria > Squamata > Viperidae > Protobothrops > Protobothrops mucrosquamatus. Next base: position 162,867 of record NW_015388087.1, on the reverse strand, counting down.
AACTTTGAAACCAGGTCACCAGTAGCTTCAGGGGAGTCTGTTGTAACTTCAAGCGGTTGGCTAAGTCACCTGTCATTAAGTAGCTTATGGGATTGCCTATATACACGCAATGCACTGCCGTTTTTCAAAATGGTTTGTGTACATTGGCTCAGCGATCCATATTGCCCCATGTCCAATCAGTAAATTTAGCCGATTTCTTCAGTCTTTCCCATTGCCCAAACCTAAAAAGAGGCAGACTAGGGACTTTGAAGCTCACGATTAATCATTAAAATGCTTACTTGGAGAAGAGCCTGGAAACACCTTCTGAATGGCAGTAAACTGTGTGAAAAAGCCATGAGAAGGAAAGGCAAAGGATGGCTCCCAAGAAGAACAATCCAACCACCACCTTCTCTTGAACGGGTGCTACAAAGGACATATTTGGCCGGAACATGTAGAAGATCCCCAAACATAGAAAGAACACACATCCTAGACAAAGGAAGACATGGTTACTGGAAGACGGGCAAAGGGGGAATAACCACAAAATACTGCCTCTAAATCATCTATCTTATGACTGTGCATATTCCAGCTAATAATAATAATAATAATAATAATAATGATGATGATGATGATGATGATGATGATGATGATGATGATGATAATAATAATAATAATAATAATAATAATAATAATAATAATAATAATAATAATAATAATAATAATAATAATAATAAAAAAAAAGTTGGAAGGGACCTTGGAGGTCATCTAGTCCAACCCCCTGCTCAGGCAGGAAACCCTACACCATTTCGGACAGATGGCTGTCCAGTCTCTTCTTAAAAACTTCCAGTGTTGGAGCATTCACCGCTTCTGGAGGCAGGTTGTTCCACTGGTTAATTGTTCTAGCTGTCAGGAAGTTTCTCCTTAGTTCTAGGTTGCTTCTCTCCTTGACTAGTTTCCATCTGTTGCTGTTGGCTTATTTTCTGACAAGAGGCAAAGATTTGCCAAAATTCTCCAATAAATTCATAACAATGCTAACTGCTCTTTCCAGATTTTCAAGTCTGTCTGTCCTACTAGAATTTCTGATTCTTCCAAACTATTACCTGCCTACAGTCCCCACTTCCTATTTCAAGGTTACTCTTGGTGCACGAAACATTTTAGCAGGATTATGAAATCCAATAAAACAAATGATCTGACACAAAATCAGGATTATGTCTAGCTTAGTGTAATTACGCACTGGAAGTGGCACTGACCAGAGATATAATCGGTAAGCCACTAAGGCTTGGGGCAGATGTACTTTGACTGAAGCATAACCTGCCAAGTAAAATAGTTGTAATTTACATACTTTAAAAATGTCAGCAAATCAAGTTTTGTTCCAGATCAGTAGTATGTACTGACTGCAATGGCAATTTACAGGAACATTAGTCCCAACGGTCAGGAAGCAAAGGTAATTAAGGCTACTTTCAAAGACAACACAGAGAGTTGCAATGGATAATGTTGGTCTGCATCACTGCAACTCAGATAGCCCATGTCAAAGCCTGGAACCAGAAATCTTGATTCAGAAGTTTGATGAATGAAAGATATCTCAAAAGCAAAACAAACCTATCTGATGCAATGAACAATACTGAGAGTTAAAAAGAACCACCACTAGTTTGATATTGTAACTCAAGTTTGTTAAAGGAACCATATAATGCAGGGGTGTCAAACTGCCGGCCCACGGGCCGGACGCGTCATCCAGAAGCCGCGCCCACCCCATTGCCAGCAATGGCAAAACCATCCCGATACGTTGCGCGACGTCACATGACGTCTCGAGTTTGACATGTCTGATATAATTCATAGGTTGGATAGCTACAATAGAAAAAGGTATGGTGATCTTAATTAAAATGATTCTTTCAGGGAACGGGAAGTAGAGTACCACCTTTCACATGGATCTAGTAGATCAACAGTGACCATCAGGCAGGTCAACAGCAATCTTCAAATTGTTACCAGCCACAGCTGGGCAGAAGAGCATATTACAACTTGCTAGCTGAGCTGTATGTATCAGAATATTGGGTTCAAGTCAACAAAAATTAATACTGGACCAAAACTATTTATTCTAATAGAATTACCAAAGTGGCTATATTACATTCCTTTCACTCCTATTCCAATATGAGCTATAAAAGAAAAAAGAAAAAAAAAACCACATTTTCATCAAGGGTACCTAGTAGATGCGTCCAGATGTTGCCTGTCTCTGTGTGTATTCTGAAAATGCTTTTAAAGCAAGCCCGGAAAGAAGGCATCGGTGGCCGGTGCCCATGCAACAGGTAGTCGTTGTCTTTTAACCAATCAGGCAAGACGTCGAAGGGAATGACACGCCATCGGCCCTCCCATACCTGAAGGAAGTAATAGGAAGTTACATTCTGGATGATGGTGTGATGGAACAGATCTGCTGAAAAAAAATCCTGCCCCTCCAGGAAATCTACATATATGCTGTATGGCCATTTGATTTTCCACATGAAGTTGGTAAACAAGATGATTATGATTCCCTCCTAGTTGAACTGTATCAAAAGGAAGAACTGCAGAAGAACAAGAACATAACTACCCTCAAAATGCAGCCCTACTACTCCCACATGCTCCCATCTTCTAACATTGCTCAAGGGCACAATGGTAGATGATATGCAAATTTTGAAACTATTTATTATTTCTTGAACCTATGCATACGTTACGTGCTATAACGGCTATAACGTTGCTTAGTGTGAAATTTTTTCCCATAAGGAAGTGTTCTTTCACAATATCCATTTGCAGGTGATAAAAATAGGAATGAAAAAATAAGCACGTATGTATCATGCAGATAACTCACTGGGCTGCAAGTCTCTATAATAGATCACCTGAGGTATATGTAATGCCTGAAAGCAATGACAACCTAATACATCCAGTTTATTCAACGAACACAAAAGAGCTTCCTCCCAAACAGGAATCAAATATATTATAATTTTTTAAATAGTTTCAATACTGGATAAAAGTAAGAAGCAGATTCCTCTGCTACATTTGTATATTGGGGTTATATTTTAATAGAATTTGTGTTAGATAACTGGATTGCTAAATCTCTCGTTCCACTGATGGAGATACAGAAATGCAAAACAAGGACAAAATTATTCTGTTGTTTTACTTCTGAAATTAATAAGTTGCATTATATTTAGGCTACTATATAGTATGAACTATTACCCTTTAAAGAACTGAAGAAAAATCAAAACAAGTACTGCTCCCAGAATTATACAATAGATTTGCCCAACATAGCAATTCAATAGAATTGGGATTTTATTTTTTGTACTGTGGAGACAATGAGATTCCAATACAAAAGAAGCATATGGTGATTTGAAAAGATTTGCAAGGACTAAAAGAAAGAATTGGGGGGGGGGGGGAAGGAGGGAATGTGACCTTGTAAATTAAAGTCCTGTGACCCAGAAACTTGTGAACCACAGAGTATTATTCTGCTTTCACTTCTGCAGATGTTTCTAAAAGGAGACTCACCAGTTGTACCACATGTTTAATCCCACATTTCAACTTGTAATCCACATCATATTAAACTTTCTAATTTATCCAATTATGGAAGGCGTGAGATCTGAAGATACATCTACCAGAACAGAAGTAACCACCGAGATGGCGGCGGTTCTTGATGGCCACCCACTGTGACTTGCCTCTTTGTTGCCAGAAGGGCATGCACTGCTAGCCACGGGACCCACAAGCTGTGTAAAGCTCACTAGAGCATGGTGCCCCTTTGGTTTACAACATCTTACCTTGCATACAAATTCCTCCATTCTCTCCATCGCGTGGTGGGCTTGGAGGAGAGGCAGCATTCCCATAAAGCCCTCATCTTCCTGAGTTGAATTGTCATCCCCATCTTTGCCAGAATCCTGAAACAGAAAAATAATAAAAAAAAATGGTTAAGCAAAAGCTTTATTTCCAAAGGACAAAACTTAAAACTGAAAGGTAAACTACAATGCCAGACATGTGAGTTGATGCACAAATGCAAGAAGATTAACCACTAAGACACTTTATCTAAGCTTCCTGTTCCACAGATGTTGTTTGGTTAGCTGTAACTTAGTGTAATGTGCCTCAGGAAGCTGCTTTTGGCATGGTTGGGAAAGAGTGAAGGAGAGAGAATATAACTGTCTCCTGCTGTGTATCCCAAGGTCTTTCAGAGAAGAATTAAAAATCTCCAAAGTTACTTGTTTCCTAAAAGTTTAAATAAGTACACAGCATGAATATCATCTATTATAGGAAGTCCTTGACTTATGTGTGGCTGACGTTCGAAGCTACAACAGCCTTGGAAAGGGTGCTTCAGGGCCTCTAAAGCACCTCCGGCTGTCGTAAAATGTTACACTGCCTGCACTATGCTCACATGATTGTGATTTGGATGCTTGGCAACCGTTTGCACTTATGACAGGTTGCCAAGCATCCCGCGATCATATGATCGTCATCGGCACTCTTCTCAGGGCAGCTTTCCCAGAAAGTCATTGGGGAGGCCGGCAGGGAAGGTCGCAAGCTGCTGCCACTTGTTGAGAGGATTCCCTCTTGTTTCTGGGGTCTGCTGAAAGAGCTGCCTGCTGAGGGGAGCTGAATCCTTTTGGCAGGGTGGAAAGAAGAGCTCAGATCCTGAAGATCAGAGCTTGGTTCCTGCACCCACCCAAAGGTGTTCCCTTCCGTTAAGTGGAAGGGGGCTGAACTACTTTGGTGAGGAGAAAAGAGCTCAGACCTGAACGCCCACTGAAGGTGTTCCCTTCAATGCACGGAGATCTGATATCCACCTACAGAGTGTTGAAACAGAGCTTAAATCCTGGTTATTTGAACTCTACTCCTGCAGCCTGAAAAAAGAAGTTTCCTTCCCCCACACAGAAGGAGCAGACATCCAGTGGCAGGCAGTTCCTAGATAACAGTGATGGCGAACCTTTTAGAGACCGAGTGCCCAAAACCTGCCCCCACCCCGTCCCCGCTCCACCTTGCCCGCTGGGCCACCCACCACCTACATGGCTGACCACAGATCACCCAAGTGGCCCAGCAGCGGCATGGTGGCCACGCCCTCCGCCCATATCCCGCAGCATCATCTGCGTGTGACGAGGCGCAAGGGCAGAGTCTTGTCCCCACTGCCCGGCTACCGTGTCCTTGGCTGTGCTGCTTCATGTGGGCTATGCCCGGGGGCGACTCTCCTCTGGGGGGGGCTGCTGGTGAGAAGGAGGCCATGGGAGGAGGCGGGGCTTGGGTGACGGCACGTGTGCCCACAGAGAGGGCTCCGATGGCTCGCCACCATAGATAGATAGATAGATAGATAGATAGATAGATAGATAGATAGATAGATAGATAGATAGATAGATAGATAGATAGATAGATAGATAGATAGATAGATAGATAGATAGATAGATAGATGATAAGGTGGTTGTCAAGCACTGTTTTCTTTTAATGTGTTGGGTTATCTGTCCCAGATATACATGTGTTTATTCTTTCATTTCATTGTTTCTTATTTTTGAGGTATAAGCTGGAGAGAGAGAGAGAGAGAGAGAGAGAGAGAGACTGACTCTTAAAGCTGATACAGAAGATAAAGGCGATTGCTAGGCAATGGAAATAAGCAAGATATCAGATCTTAATAAGCACAGTCCCATGACCCTTTCCATGATGTATGTTCCCATTGTCCTTTCTTAATAGCTCTATGAAGAGTGAGGAAAAAGAGCCCCCCCAACTCCAAACAATGAAGTAGCAGCAAATTACAATGGTAGTTTCTCTCTCTTTTTCCTCAATTAATAGATCTCTATTCTGCCTTCTCAGGTGGTAACAGAATGAACAGACAGTCCTTGGCTTCATTGAAACACTTCATCAGACCTCGAAAATAAAGAGCATCCACATGGAACATACTGCTGAGGAACTAGAAACACGCAGGATTCTCGAATATATGGAAACAGAGGTAGCTATAGTAATTTATATAAGGTAAAATTATTTTCTCATTTGGATCTAGCTATCGGTATTTGTTAAGACGACAATTACCCTAAACAGTGTTGCCTTTACACCCTTTAACAGTTTGCAAGCTACAGTGAACTTTCCTATCAATTACTATACCTAACACTTGTCTTTTTTAAAAGGAAAAAAAGTTGAAGAAGAATCACACCACTGCAAACTCTTCATAGCTTTCCAGATGAGTGTACCTGCCCGACAAACACTATCTAAAGAGAATTTCATCTTTTTCTTCTCTTTGGGTCTGACCTATGGAATTACCCTTATTAAAGGGCATGGGGGGGACATTCTCTTACCCATTTAAAACAGCTTTAAGAGGCTTTAAAATACTTTTTAAAAAGTAATAAAAGCTTTAAAAGTTTTAATTTTCTCACCTGCATAGGTGGAGAACTACTCTTTTGAGAGACAGAGAGAGGGATCTCAGCGATGCAGAAACTTAAAAACTTTCGCCAAAATGCTGCTCCCTCTTTTCGCCCACTATAATTAACTTGGCTCAACAGTCTTATTGCAACAACATCAGAGATAAATGGCTCGGCTTCTCCTGTGCTCTTGGCCAACTACTGCCAACTGCAATCCTGAGCGGCCTATTCCACAGAAGCAGGGGAAGAGAAACTTACATGAAATGCTTCAAAAGAGCGACATTATTTTGCAGTAACCTGACTCCAGAAGGAAGCTTGCCTGTCTAACCAATCACAAGGGTATTTTGTGTGAGGAGCTCCGTAGGCGTGTTTCTGCTCTTAAGGGCTCGGCAACCAGACTGCAATAGGGGCGCGTAACCCAACGGAAGCATGCCATCTGGATGCAGCTAATTGTTATTCTAAACTGACACACAATAGAGCAGAGACTTTTTCTCTTCTGAGTTGAGCATTCAAGGCTGCGATGATTCTCTGTATGGATGGTGAACTGCCAGGGTTTTAGTTTTTGCAAACTTAAAAAATTCAGGAGGTTTGGGGACAAGATAAGCAAATTACAACAGTTAACACAGTTACAGTTTGCAGAAATGAAGTGTGAGGAAGGCAGCATTCTGTAACTTAATGACATTGATGATGGCCATCAAAAGAAATGCCCCCAGAGCACTAAACATTACTCTACTGTAGGAGTAACTGATGTATGATACTCCCAGCACCAGTATATTCACCAGGGTGGTATGATGGACTATATCTTCAATATCTACTACCTTTGGCTATATCTTCTAGATGCCATCTAACTGCAATCTAGCAATGTGGATGAACACAGGTAGGCTATTCTCCATTCTATAGAATAGATGCATCCCAAGACAGGAGAACAAGAGAGAATTGAAATGAGAGTAAAAAGGTTAGCCAAGAACAAAAGTGGTAATAAAGATATAATAGTCCAGAAAAACTTTGAAGAGGAAAAACTGGCTTGAGTTAACTGAGCAGGTGCAGCAGAATACAGCAGAAGTCAAAGTCAGGAGTGAGAAATACACACAAAGAGAATGGATGATAAGCTTATATGGTAACATTAAAGCGCGGCAAGAGATTCCAGAAGAACTACACAGTCATTGTCCATATTAGATGTATATAAGGCTGGTCCTCTTTGATGTAGGTGAGCACTACATATCCTGATATCATCCATGTATACTGGACTTACACTAGACCTCTCTTCCCATTAACTGAGTATCCTATCCCCTTGTGGATGGGGGCTCTAGCCCAATGCAAATGAAGGGCACCAGGTCGAGAAAGGTTATAAATCAAACTGAAGTCATAAGGTTCATTATCATGCAAAAAAAAGTGTTAGTCTACAGGGTGCTAAATAATAAATCTGGTGATCAAAATACTGTATGCAAAATGTCTCCCAGACGTAGTCTTATATTCTTTAAGTGTAACAGATTGCATTTTATCAAAAGATTTTATATTACTTGTTTTTGGTCTATCATGCCAACATACCTAATCCCCCGAAATTTGTTTCTACAGTATCTCTTTTTAAAAAAATAAAATGGGTAAAATGACTAGATTCTGATTTTCCACTATGCCTTGCTATCTAAAAACAATCCAGAGTTGCTTTTAGTGAGATGGACGGCTGTACAAAATGTGATTAATAAATAATAGTTTTCCATAATTTAGACACAAATATGATTTGGTCCTCTATCTTAAAAACAGTTTCAGTGTAATAACTTTTTTCTTAGTCTGTGTGTCAGACAAATAACCAACCTTTGCATATCTGTTCAACAGCAACACAAGTAATGGCTGTGTAGTCAACTTCTTTGGAGAATGACCAGGCACTCTGAAACCAGCAAGAACTAAGAACTGCAGCTGCCCTCAAAACATCTTTCCCCCATCTCTTTTGACCATATATTAATTCCCAAAGCAGCTGTGTATTAGTGTGACAAACTCCCTGGCAGAGATTGGCTTTATGAAGCACAAGAGGAAAAAAAAACACATCTACAACAGCTGTTGAAAAAGTTTTCTTCCAGAAAGAGAAATGACCTATTTACTTGGTACAATGCTTTTTTTTTCTTTTAAAGACAACAAATGGAATTTTTTCCTTGTCTTTTCTCTCCAAGTCATATACTGTGTTTCCCCAAAAGTAAGGCCTACCCTGAAAATAACCCCTAGCTTGATTTTTGGGGGTGGGTCTAATATAAGCCCTGCCCCGAAAATAAGCCCTAGTTTTGGGGCGAGGCACACACCTAAAAATCAAGCCAGGGCAGGGGTGTGGAGCTGCCCTATGTGCCCTGCACCCACTTACCTTGCAGCCAGGCCTCTCCTCGCCGGTCCACTTCTTCTGCGGCGTCTTCTGCAGACAGGCCTGCATTTCTGAGTCACAGGCCTTTCCGTAAGGCCTCTGCAGCTGTGAATCGAGCTATGGATTCAGTCTATAGCTGGGTTCTGCAAGATCTCTGCAGCCGAGGACCGAGCTATTGATTGAATCCATAGCTCGGTACTCAGCTGCAGAGGTCTTCCGGAAAGGCCTGACTGCGAAATGCAGGCCGGAATACGGCTGCAGAATGAAGCTGCTCCTTCAGCCGCAAAAGAAATGGACCTGCTGGGCAGGGCTGTCGGTGCGACATCCCCCAAAAATAAGACCTGGTGCTTCTTTTGGAGGCAAAAGAAAATAAGACCCGGTCTTATTTTCGGGGAAACACAAGTATACGTCATCAAATGAATGTCTGAACAATTTTATACACAGAGAACAGATCCTGCAAAACAGCATCAAAGCAATCTCAAGCACATAGTGATGGTGGTTTTGGCCAAACTATATTATGTGATAGGATTTCTCAGTAAATTTCAGATGTCTGAAACTGAACTCCGTAAACTTTGTATCAGTTTAAGATTGTGTGAAGTGGTGTCTTTTTTTGACAGTAGAATACCCCTCACTGAGAGAATGAATTCTCCTCTTCAGCATTCCTCAGCTGTAGACATCGCAAGAGGAAAGTCATGCTAAAAATTAGACGGGATCTGGTAGCACCTTTTCTGTCTAACAAATTTTGTTAAAAGAGATAAGCTTTTGTGAGCTGCAGGTCCTTCTGGTTTCCTAACAATTCCCAAAGCAGTTCTACAGAGTCAGGAATTTTCCACTACACATTTGTGAGGGGCACAAAGAAACAGAAAGAAAAGCTTGTTATGTTTGACAGTTTTGTCTTGAATGTTGTTTGTCACTCCTTGCAAAAAAAAAACACCCTCAAAAATTAAATCAGAACACGATGGGGAAGAAATGGTATGTACAATTTAAAGGTACAGTGGAGGAAAATAACTATAAATATGTACAAAATATTGTGTAGACATGAAAAATAGATAAAACACCATTTGTCTAAACATTAACATGAATGAACTTTTATAGCTGCTTTTTTTCCTCACAAGAGTTAAAAATTGTTTCTGTACCTTTAATAATTTTTTAAAAATATTTTATGCTTTTTAAAAATATTTTAGCTTAGTTTTTCTTTGATACTGTTGTTGGGTCTCTCCTCTTTAGTCTGCTGTAACTAAAAAGCATATTTTTAGTTTCAAAGCAGGCTTACTGACAGATTCTTTCCAAAAGGTCAAACAGCTGAATTCAGAAGTCACCAAGGCCCCGGTTGTCTAACCAATGTTCCAGCTGGGCTTTTGCCATGAAGAAGAGTCAAGTGCTCTGGTTTGTTATTCTTCACGCTGTACCAAAGGCCTCAGCGCAACGGATCCAAAATTTCACAGTTACGCTTCTAGGCCACACACTAAAAATGCACAGAACACCACAGATGCAGGTCTTTTAGACAAAACCCACCATCCATCAAGAGCAAAAAGCTAGGGTGGCTGGGAAAAGATGGGAAGAAAACAGCCTTTTGTTTATAAGGATTATAACGGGGAGGGGGGAAGGAGAGAATCAAGTGCAGGTTTTCAGAGCTGTACATAAAAAGCCCATTCATCAGGTGATAAAAGTCACATGCATTTGATTGTGCCAGTTTAACAAAAACCACAGTAAGAGGCATTTGTTTAGGCAGTATCAGTAACTGAAGAAATAGCAGAGGAAACAAAGACACTCCAACCATTCAAAGGGCGAAGGGCAGAGAGATAAAGGAAGTAAGGAAGGGCAGACAGCTACAACACAGAGAGAAAGCAGCAAAATTGATGGGGGGAAACCTGAATATTTATTCATTTATTTTAAAAGCTATCTATGGCTCCACCCAATCCATATGGTTATGCGGAGCAAGCTTTTCATACGTGGCAACTTTAAAGGTGTGTGGACTTCGACTCCCAGAATTGCCCAGCCAGCATGTGGAATTCTGGCAATTCATGTCCACAATCTTAAAGTTGCCAAGTTTGAAAGCACTGTTATACATAATTCTGCCCTTACTACTTCCCAAATACCTATCACCTAGTAAGTCTAACTGGTTAAAAAAAATTAAGTACATAGATTACTGCAAATTTCAAAACAGTGGTTTATCCAGTTAAAAAGGAAAATCAACATGTAAGTTACACCTAATGGAATTTCATGTAAATGGTATTTCCTTTCTTTAGAAAAGCATTTGCTAGATAAAGAATATCCAATATCCAATAAATAGTCCAATAAAACAGCTTTATCATCATGTCTGAAATAACAGATGAAGCAATGCATCAAGATCACTAATAGATTCATTACCAGAGAAGTTTTTAGAAAGTGGATCCGATGTCCTCTTTATGATCGTATATTTTCTATAAACACATTCAGAATTAGTTTCTTGTATTTTTATTCATATGCTCCTGTTTCCAATCAAACAAAGGTTTTAATATAAATGGGGACAGAGAAATATCTGCATTATATATTTTCCAAATAAATTGCCTATTTTTATGACAGGACTGATTGGGACTAAATTCCACTTATAAAGCTTAGTAGTACTGCACTTTAGTTCTTTAGCAGTAGCCATTTTGAGATGCATAATTTATCGCTACACTTTAAGGCATATAGTCTGTATGCAGATCTGTGAACTTAAACAGTCTGAAGCCAGCCAACCAGCCAGCAATATTTCCTTCTTTTCATGAGGACACAAAGCAGCTCTTTGTTTTTCGAAATGACTCTTAAAATAGGTTATCTACCATATCTTGAACACAGAGAGGCTTGTGGCACTAAAGCAAAACCAGTGACTTAGTCCTATGATCTCCTTCAATGATGTGGACAGAATTGGAATTTTCTCTCGACCATATCTTCGCTTTAACCTATGCTCTGCTAGTCTCCAGCCAATTGGATTTTATCTTTTCCAGACGTACGAAGCCCCCTCTGAAACTACATTGAAAACTTGCACTTTCTTTCCAAGTGCAAAAGGAGAAGCTCCAGAACAACAATACTTGGAATTTGGAACAGAGGGCATAATCTAACTTGGACTGCATGACTCAACAGTAGTTTCTGAATCTGAGGCAACTTCCCCATTCACTTCCCGTCTCCCTCCCATGTGCACCCACTAGCGCTCTTTTGCAAGATGAAAATGGGTGTTCCTTCTTTTTTTAATCCTGGCCCTATTTGATGTTCTTCTTTAGAAATCAAATACTATAATCTGCCCTTTCCATTTTGCAACTGTGTGCAAATTCAGATCACACGAAACAAAATGAACAAACTGTCCTGCTGAGAGCAGGAAAATAAGTGTGAATTTTTAATTCAATAGAGTATCTTGCTTGTCGCTTTTCCTTTAGGCCTTCATATCTTTTTGGGTTTAAAGAACCTTTTCGAAGTTCTTTAAAATTTCAAATGTAAGAGCAATTTGCAGAAACGCTTAAGATGAGCCAGTATAACTTACTGAGGGCATTTAATGCTTGTTGCACAGAGGGATGAAAGCAAAGTCGGCTCTTAAAATTATAGCTATATATGACATTGGCTTAACCTCTTTACAGGTTATGTTCAGGTGCACGCTCTCTCCCTCCCTCCAGAGACCCAAGCTCAGAACTGCTGCATTCCTTAACATCAACATCTTCATCACATTGCCAACAAGAGTATTCATAGAAGCTACAGCTAAAAGAAGGATGTGAATATTGAATAAACAGTGATCAGAAGAGAATCAATGCCATATGTCAAACAATGCCATATTTAGGACAGTTGTACAATCCCACCATATTTCAACAGAGAGGCAGAGAGGAGAAAATGTTTAAAGAAGGAGACTTTTAAACTCTCCTTATTAAATAATAGGAAATAGGAAATAATTTTCTTTCTCCCATTTCTGATGAACTTCTGAGGAAGGACTTGAAAATGGCACTTCTCATTGCCAGTCCAAAACTTCATTGTCTCTCAATTTAATAGAGATTAGCTCTCAGTTAACTTAAACAGATTTAGTCTCAAACAAATGTATTTTAAAACCTGATCAGTATCAATACACTAGATGCTTTGTTTCCTTGAATGTTCTTACAATGTTTTGGGGGAAGGGTATTCCTGGCAAAAATCCCAAATCTTTTTATGGGTTCCAAAACATTGCAGATTATTTAAGATTATGATGTTAACTGTCAAAGAGAACCCTAGTTAAGGATCTAAATAATATAAACATTCTGTCCAACAGCTGAAAGACCATTCCTATGTCAATTGGGTGCAATACCTTGTGTTAAGGACTACAAAATAAGTTCATTAGGATGGTTCTTGATTGCTCTGTTGTTTCGTTTCAATGCTACAGAAAGGTGAGTGCAGGTACAACCTGGATGTATAGGTAGAGACTCAATTCAGTAGTCTAATATTTATCCTAAATTTTCAAACAACCACCTATAGAAAAGAGGTTTATATCCAGTGTGGATAATACACCAATATGTCATTTCCCTAAGACTTCACCTCTTATTGTCTGCCCTGGTAAACTTATTAACAAAAATAAAACTGATTACATAGGATTGGCCTTCAAAACAGCTAAAATACTTCAGCCACTCTAGAAGGCAATACGACTATTGCCTGCAGCTCCGGAATCAAGTATATTTAAACAGGACTATAATTGTTCCTAAGGTACTCAAAAAAAACCACCTTACAGATTAATGTATATCATTGTAGTCATTAACTTAAGTAAACATATGATTCAAGAAAAGTCTGTCTTTGTGTTCAAATTTCAGTATAACAATTATTCACTGTTACCTTTTCAGATGATGCTGATGGTTCTACTAAGAGGGGTTTCTGCTCACTGGACTTGTCACTATGATCATATTCTTGCACAGCAGAATTGGGCATGTGTCCCTTCCTGAGCCGTATAACTGGCTCCAGAGTGCTTGCATCTCCAAGATCTGTTGATTCGTTCATGAGATCAAGACTCTTCCTGAAAAGAAGTTCTTATTTTTTTCCAGCAAGAGGCAGTGACGAATTGGCTAGTTCTGAAAAACAAAGTTGATACTGATAAACATGTCATCCCTAAGTTATGTAAACCCATCTAGTATCTTTTCTTTTTACAGGTACCAAAAACCATGACCATCAAGAATACACATTTGGATGGAAAGAAGTCTCTTTTCTGGACTCTTTATAGCATTAACAAAAAGCATCAACAAACATCCAGTTGAATCACTAAACAAAAAAGTTTGAGTCTGCTGTCTTTCTTCGCTGCCACTGAATGAGGTGATTAATAACGTAGATATAAAGTGAAGCAGATTTAATTACAAACAAAAAGGTTGTCATAAAATAGGAACTGCTATCATCTAGATCAGGGGTGCCAAACTTGCAACATCACGTGACGTGTCACGATGTATGGCAACTTTTTTTTCCATTGCCGGCAATTGGGTGGGCGCGGTTTCAGCATGACGCATCCGGCGGCCGGCAGTTTGACACCCCTGATCTAGATAATAATGGATGTCTATGAAAGCAGGAATCCCTTGAGACAAGTCAAACAGGGAGCCTCCAGCCAAGTGAATGGAATTAAAAATAAAACTAACAAAGTGAGTTGGGATGATGTTGACGTGAGAGAAGGCTAAAAGTACTAATTTTAGAGACCTGCATGGGAATCACTGTGATATGCTGGAGAATGGAATTGAAATGAATGCTGTGTTATTGTCCAAGAAAAGGAAAACATAACTCCTATAATAAGCATGTTGAAAGATAGTAAGGATACACAGAGTGTTAACTGAAGACATGTTAACATAGGAACGTGCTTTCCTTATGGAGCATCTGTGTAACTTGTATAACATGTATGTAAAGTGAGTCTCTGCCCTATATTGCAGTATTGGAAGAATATGGTCATTATATTCTTTCCTTATACAATAGGGAAATGTAGCAAGAATGAATTTTAAAAACCCTATAGCTGGGTTAATCTGTTAACTATATCTCTAAAAGTACTTGGCAGATATTTTAAAATTTTAAGCTTTTAACAGATTTTTATAAAAATGAATGATAGTATAAGAAAAAAAAACCCACTACTGATAAAGCATGAAAAAGATACGGGTAATCCTCTACTTATGACCACAACTGGAACTTTCCATTGTTAAACAAGTTGGTTCTTAAGTGAGTTGTGCAGGATTTTAAAACCTTTTTGCCACAGTTGTAAAATGAATCACTATAGTTGTTAAGTGAAGTATGCAATTGTTAAGCAAATCCAGCTCTCCCCATTGACTTAGCTTGTTGGAAGCCAAGTCATATGTTGGTGATCATATGACTCTGGAATGCTGCAACTGTCAGTACATACATACATGCCGGTTGCCAAGTGCCCAAACTTTGATCACATCACTGGGGGGGATGCTGCAGTGGTCTTAACTGTGAGGACCAATCGTAAGTGCCTTTGAATGGTTATTAAATCAATGGTTATAAGTTGAGGACTGCCTATACATTTTAGAAAAGCTCTATGGAGAGAGTCATTCCTGCTTTAAGGTATTTGGCATAATTTTGATTGACAGTTAGAGGAACTGACAGTGAGCAGAAGTTGGGAAGTGCAACACAGCAAGAAATACACAGATTTTTTGGTCTTCAGCAAGTCACTGAAAGATCTGAGAAAGTTTTCTTGAACATCTGTTGATTTAAAGAAAGTTTTTGATAAAGTGAATACAGTATGTTTGAATACTGTATGTTTGAATTATTAAGTGTTTCGCAAGAATGTGGAGATTACATTTGATTGTTGAATAAGGTAAGTAAGCATGTTGGAAGTAAAGCATACGTGGGAAAAATGGAAGAAAGGATATACCTCCCCAGCAGGGAGAAAAACAAGGTGTGCAATGGTCACTTGGTTGTTTAATGTATTTATGTATAATCATGTAAATAATACTTGTGGTCATGTTGTTTGGGAATGTGAATATATATCTACTGCATTTTATGTGTTGGTGATGTCGTGTCGTTGACTAAGAATTCAAATTATTCAAAACAACTGTTAAACTTACTATATCAGTGATCCCCAACCTTTTTAGCACCAGGGACCCATTTTGTGGAAGACAATTTTTTCACAAACTGGAGGAAAGGGGGGGGAGAAGGAGCACAGAACCTATATTCCTCACAGTTTACTGTGCGGTCCTGTTCCTAACAGGCCACGGACGAGGACCGGTTGGTGGCCTAGGTGTTGGGAATCCCATATGATGAATCAAGGAGTGTGGATATGAAATTAATGTATCAAAAAATGACTACTTTGACATGGAGAACGTACTAATAAACACTGAAATTCTTAAACAATATTCTGAACGTCCTTTAGTCCTGCATTGCATATAAAGGGGACAAACTTACTGTCTGGACACAAGTGTCCTGTAGAAATTGAACATTTTTTCAGTTAAACTGCAATGATATATTATTGAGAAATTACTTCTTACAATTACAATGATAACCATCTCTTGATTTGCATATGATATAGGCAGGGTCAGTTAAGGTAGCACTGATTTTATCACAGAATTGCAAAAGAACAAAAATGTTCCTTGGCCTACTGTATTTGAGACAATTCCCATGAGGTCTAGACAATTTTATATGAATTGGTAAAGGACTATTTCAGCATTAGCCCTGATGCATAACCTAGAATTTTTTTTACTTAGATTCTCAGCAATAAAATAAATACTGTACAAAGAAAGACAAGAAAGAATGAATGTATGAATAGTTTTGATTTTAAAAAAAAACATTTTATGCTTGAAAAAAAAAAGGGAAACCAGTCAAATTCAGTTCTAAGAGCAGCTGATAATTTTTGTAGTAACTACTTTTCCTTTACTTTCTTTAAATAGCACCAAGAATATGGAATATAATTCTGCAACAATCTGATTAGACATTTGCCCCCTGCAGTTGAATGAGAGGAGCAACTATTAAGTATTTCTATTTTTATAACTCCTAAATAAGATGACCATATTCTGACCTCTAAATAGTGGACAAGACAAAACAGGATAGAGGATATTCATAAAAGCTGAAAGCTAAAATCCAATCATGTCTGAATACCCCAATAATGGTATATACCAGTGATGGTGAACCTTTTAGAGACCAAGTGCCCAAAAACCACTCCGCCCACCTGCTCCGCCTCTTCCGCCACACCCACCCACCCGCAGGGCCACCCACCATCTCCATGGCCTGCCGCAGCAGATCGCCCAGGCAGCCCTGAAGCGCCATGGCGGTCATGCCCTCCGCTCGTGCCCAACAGTATCATCTGCGTGCGACAGGGCACGAGGGCGGAGTCTTGTCCCTGCTGCCCGTCTGCCATGTTCTTGGCTGCGCTGCTCCGTGCGGGCTGCGCCAGGGGTCGACTCTCCTCTGGGGAGGCTGCTGGTGAGGGGGCCGCAGGGGGAGGCAGGGCTGGGGAGACAGCGCACCTGCCCACAGAGAGGGCTCTGAGTGCCGCCTCTGGCACACATGCCATAGGTTCGCCACCACTGGTATATACAAAAAATGCTAAATCATCTTATAAAAGATAACCAGAAGGAACAATAACTGTATATAGATTTTTGCAACCCAATTAAACACAAATTTTCAAACATGCTCAGCTGGATTGCTATTCACTGACTAAACAAATGAATAAAAAGTAAGAATACAGGAAGGAATGGAGCATTGAACCCTCCAGAACCCCATATAAGAGGGGCCTGGAGGACAATCTCTCTCCCCTTTGCCAACACCAACTGGAACTGGTCATGAAGGAAAAGACGAGGATCACCAATAAATAATGGTTTAAATTGCCAACACAACCTCTAATTCCCAACTCCCACAGCCAATCCAGAAGGAGTCTGTGATCAATAGTATTGAAGGCTACTGAAAGATAAAGAAGTTTAAGTATGGCTATGCCACCTCCATCTGGGTTCCACACAGGCCATCAACATGTGTCACCAAAGCTGTCTCAGTATTGAATCCTAGCATGAAACCCAACTGAAAGATCTAAATATTTGCCTTGTATTGTACTAACAAAATGAACCCAGAAATCAGACAACTGCAACATCCTATATGTACACTCTAAAAGCTGAAACAAACTCTTTAGAGCAGGAGTCCCCAACCTCCGGTCCGTAGGACCGGCACTCGTCCTAGGCATGCTAGAAACCGGGCCGTGCAAACAAACGAAGCCCTATCTGCAGGATGCAGGCAGCACATGAAACCACGCCCTCTCTGGGCTGAGGAAAAACCTCTGTCCATGCAACCAGTCCCTGGTGCCCAAAACATTGGGGGGCCCGCTGCTTTAGAGAAATCCTGCTTGTCAGGAAATTGTTCACAATTCAAACACTAAAGCATTCTCCTGAAATCTTCACATCCCAACCATATTGAGATGAATACTTTCTATACCTGGTTTATGGGAAGAACAACACACCTTTAATCTGCCAGAGGTCACTTTCAATGTCATAAATCAATAAGAAAGTATATGCATTTTGCTTTATCAAAAGGAAAGAATAAAAGTCAATTTTTTTGGGTTAACCAGAACATCAGCAACAGCAAAGTCTCCAGCAGGAAAAATCAATGTTCTTACTGCTTTTCCAAACTTGAAAGTTGTATTAAACACAGTAGCCTAGTTTTCTAACAGCAGGCTGCCCAGACAGACAATGAAATATTTCAGTGCAATACAAACAAAGTCAGGCAGCAGTTACATTCCATAGTTGTCTCCTGCACAGAAAATTCATGTATAACATGGATGACAAGTAAATATTAAATGAAATGGCTATATGGACAAGTAATGGAGGTACAAGTGCTTTTGCTATCTTAAGGGATCAGATGGGGAATTCTATGTCAGGAAAGAGATATATGGAGCACAGTATATGCAGCTAAAATGCTTAAGTTGTATTTTTTGCAGCAACAACACGAACAACTCAATTTTGAAAGATGCAGTTCTTATACCTCATATTTATGATTTTATGAAACAAAAAGACGGTCAAACTGAGAAACTGTTAAATTCTAGGCCTGCCTTAGGCATGAAAGCCAACTGAGTGACTTTGGACCAGTCTTTCAGCCCAACTCAGCTTACAAGACGATTATTATGTGGAAAATAACGTATTGCTTACCGTATGTTACGGCAATGGTCTTCTGCTTTGGATCACTGCAATCCTTACTAAATCTTGTCAAGAATCAAAGTTTCTCTGGTAGAGGCTGAATGCCATTTTAGAGGAAAAGTGGGACGTACTTTTAATCAATTTATTAGTATTATTGCTTCTCTTTATCTAGTTTTAGATAAAGATAAATTTAGTTTTATCTAGTTTTATCTAGTGGGAGATATCTACCTGACAATATTACTTAGAACATTAGCTAACCCTGAGTAAACTGGGTTCTCATCCAACATAAATTGTTAATTTTTAATCATATATAACCTCTTTGACCTTGAATACATGACTGAAAAGCAGCTGGGGAATTTTTTTGATAGCTTAAATGAAGAAAAAGTGCCACCTCCACCCAATACCAATAATGCTTTTTAACTGTCAGCAGTGTACAAGTCATATTCCAATACTGATTGGGAAAAGTGACATTGTTAGAAATACACAAAATACAATCAGTTCCATAGATTGTGCGTTTTAATCACAAAAATTCTTTATACTACATTTTAAGTTACAGAACTCATAAATGTATAAAGCTTAAAAATAAAAGGATTATACCATTTCAAGTAAAGCAGAGTCTAGAAACTAGTTCTTGTCTATTTCTCAAATCTGATATTAGAAAGCATTCCATAAGTGTGTACTTAGTTCCCCTTTTAGTAATAATTATAATGAGCTATATTATGGAAAGTAAGCTTCCTAGATAATATTAATACAATGTTAAGAAGCACAACAATTTTGTTATCTCAGATTTCTAACAGACATACTGATAGATACCAATTCAGCAAGTAACCGCTCTATAGTGTGTGGTTACTAATAATCAGCCTCATGTCATGTGGATTCAGATGGAATGCTATTAACTCTACTTACAGAGGCTTAGAGATATTGAATAAAATGCAATTTAAAATGTTAAGGATTTTAAATTTTAAATTTAAAAATATAAACAAGGATTTTAAATTTAAAAATTCAATTAAAATATAATTTGAATACAATTGTAATCAATTGGAATATAATACATATTCTGATTAGACATCAAATATATACCAAAACATTCACACATAAAATTCTACTGATGGCCAAGCTATCTTTACCCGTAAAATATTTTATCGTAGTTATGAAAAAAAACAAACATCACCATCAAAAGATGACTAAACAAAAATACTTTACCTGCCTATCTTCCTACATACTTCACAAGGCAACAATCCCATTTTAAATTAAATTATTATGCAAGCAAATGTCAGTGTTCACTTCAGATAAATGCAGTAATTTGCATACCGGTATAACTAAATGCTCATAGCATCAAAACAGGGCTCTCTAAATTAAGCTTCCTAATCCTCATCCCATAATTCTGTGTTTTCGTTACAGTACATCTGTGTAATTACTGAATTAAAGTATTAGCTTCATAGTACTATTATTGCTAATAATGTATGGCCTGAGCCAATCATAAGTGCCACTTATTCTAAACTATAAATTTAACTAAGCATGCAGAAGACAACTTCCTATAATTATACAGATGTTTTGGGGGCCATATTGTTTGTTTCCCTCTGCCTCAAGGACTCAGATACAACCTGGTCAACAGGACTGATTTCAGTGAGATTCACAGAATTTCCCACGATACATGACAAATATATTTTTATTAAGTATTCAAAAGTTACTAGCAAATTTTTTGGGAGGAGTACAGATTTGCACACACAGGTCTCTCTGCTTGGCAGAATAACCACTATAACATGCTGGCTGAGTTTGTACAACATGGTATACTGGGTATTACTGAAATATTACATGAATGAAGGCAAATGTACGTGTCCCAGGATAATGTTGCAGGATCCAGTCTGGGTCAGTCATGAGTTTGAAAGCTTGGAAGACTAAACCTCTGGTCCCAGTGACCGACCCTGATTGCATCCTGAATTATTACATTTTCTTGGTTTACACAATACACCCAGACATAAATTAACCAAACAGGCTAGAATTGCATAAAACATTATACCATAAAAAGTAAGGCAAGGTTGAAATTAATCAAATTTAGTACTTGCTGCAAATACACAGTACATAAGAGTTTTAATTAATCTGATTAAATATGTGATCCAGCCAATGCCTTAATTGCAATAAATATCCTGCATCAAGAACCTCCTATATTATTAAGCTAAAACAGAAAAAGCACACATTTACCTGGTGTGTGTGTGTGTGTGTGTACATGTATTTCAAGAAAATGCTGTACATTACTTCTCACCAGTTTTCTCAATTTTAGAGGGCAGTGGGCATGTGGAAACTTGATAAAAGTGTTGTTGTGCCTTGGAAAGTTCCTTACAATGGATGGATGGCAAACTAATGAGGCTAAATGAAAAGTAAATTGCACAAATCCAATCTGCAGCCTTAATGTAACAAACTGACTTGTTGCCTGTCCAAAGTTCATGCAATGACAAAATCGAAATATATGATACTAAGTTAAAATAAATTACAATGTAATGATATGGAGGCTTGGCAGCTTCAAAGCAAGGAATGAAGACATTGCATAAAATGAAGAAATAGCTGCAATCTAGATTAGAAAAAAAACCAAAAGGACAAAAATGTAACAAAGGATAACTGAGTCATATTTATTTAGTAGGACACTTCTTGACAGTCAGCCAATATCGAGTGTTTAACAAATATCAATTTTCACCCAAACATGACGTCCCTTAATTTTTAAACTCTGTAATTA
>NW_015388087.1:137384-140714 GCF_001527695.2 Protobothrops mucrosquamatus | reverse complement strand
TATATACACTGAAGTAGAAAAAGACAGGCACACAAAGTTGCACACTTTTGAGCAAATGTTCTTTAAAGTTAAACAACTGTTCAGCAATCTAATTTGTAAAGCTTATGCAATCAAAAAGTCAACAAGCTTTTTTGTGAACTTTGCCCCTATGAGGCTTCAATATTGCTGCTGACAAAGTGTTCTTTAACATTGCTCACTAGTGATATCTTTCTAAGTGACATCTTAGCAAGATAACTAAGTAAGATCAGTAAGCAAAGGTTGTATTTTACTGCAGCACTTTGTGAATGCAGGTTATTTAATTTAATATCTCTCAAACAAAAGACACAAAGAAATATATGTATAATATACATTTCAACTATATGACTGGATAATTGCATCAGCAATAGAGAAAATAGGCTTTATTCTCAAATTATACAACTATGGAGATTGAACTGGCGTAGGGTTTGGTATTCATTACATTAAACAGTTCCCCATCCTATTTGAGTTTCTTCTTATCTGGCCATCATCAATCTATAACACATGAGCAATCACAACCAAGAGCAATCAGTAGCGGTAGAGAAGTATTCTGCTTCTAAATTAAAAATCAATATATGTGCACTAAAATTACTAGTAAATCCAATCATCTGGTTTGAAAATTGCCTTTTAAAACCAGGCCTAGTAGTCAAGGATTATGATTAGTTTCTTTCAGATACTTTCACTGAACAAACCAAAAAGTAATCAGTGAAGTTGAAGCATTTCCTATGTAGTAGAAATAAAGTGGATAAAAAGTAGATTTTACATTTGTCAATAAGCAAGAAGCAATTTACCATCTGGAAATAATTTTTTAAGCAGAAGAGAACATTTTATTTAATCTGTTAACTCCACAGGTAGCAAAGTGTTTATTTTATGATTCCTTTTACAAGAAAAAAGTACAAGAGTTTCAATATGGCAACAGTTAACTTAATAAACAGCCAAATGAAATTCCCCAACATATCTTTAAACAACTGGATAAGAAATAGTAAAAAAAAAGGTTTCATAAATTTGAAATGAAAACAGTTTACTTTATCACTTGGTATGGTATATGTATTTTGGCCTATCTTATTCATCATTAATCCTTTCTAATACATTATTTATTCAATTAACATTTTAAATTTCACATGCTGCAAATCTCTTTAAAATCTTTTCTGGAATACAATCATTTTTAACAATATTCACAGAGCAGGTGGTCATGGTCATCAACAATATTCTACCCAAACCAGTTATGCAATGTTCCTATACAAACAGTCTAACTGGAAAGCTTTTTGAAGATGACATATATTCAACCTATAATTTTCAGCTGTTAAATACACAAAACATATGGAACAGAGTATTAAATAAATGTGAAGAAAGATGGGGTACAAGTCAGTATTCCAATGAAATATGCAGTGTACCAGGTGTACACCTTAATATGCAATATAATATGTAAAGTATATCTCTGTTTACCTAGAAGCTACCCTACAGCATATCCTGAACTGATACCCATTGTTTATAAACCAGCCTGAAGTTTTAGCTCAAACATGGCAGGTGAAAATTGTTATACATTGCTTCTCTGTACAAACACAATTCCAAGGAGAAAAAAGGGGAATCAGGGTAGATCCTCTCTTTAGATTTTTCATTTTCTTTCTGGATAGTTATTTGATTTTCTTTAAGCATAGGAATATTCATGTATATCTGTTCTTACCTATAATCATACACAGTGCAATGATATATATCACCTTAATTAGAATTATGTTTTTCAAAACAAAATAATCACTTGACTTAATGACTTTCCAGAAGTTGTGAATGCTCCAACACTGGAAGTTTTTAAGAAGAGGCTGGACAACCATTTGTCTGAAATAGTACAGGGTTTCCTGCCTGAGCAGGGGGTTGGACTAGAAGACCTCAAAGGTCCCTCCAACTCTATTATTGTTGTTATTGTTACATAGGCAAGTACATGACAAAATAGTATACTACCAGCAGCAAGAAATTCTTTCTCAGCTCCTTGAAGAAAGACAGGATACAATTTAATGAAATATAGTATAAAACCTAGATATAGCTTATGATTAAAGACTTCTAACATAGTACTTCAAAGCTAATACTGAATTGTTTTCCAGATTTTCTACTTTAAAAGCCATGGGCAGAGCTCAGTAACTCCAAATTGCACCCAAGCACTGTTGTTTATAAGCTAGCATACTGAATATTTCTATTTTTTAATACTGGAAATGTGAGTGTGTATTTAAAAACACCCACTCCTATTAAGAGCTAATTTAAGGTAGTGGCACCTGGCTAGCTACTGGGGGACCTTGAATTCTAGTTCCACCTTAGGCATGAAGCCAGCCAGATAACCTTGAGACAGTCACTATCTCTCAGGCATGGAAAGAAGAAAGCAATGGTCAACCACTTCTGAAAATGTCGCCAAGAAAACTGCAGGGACTTGTCCAGGCAGCCACCAGTAATCAAAGTTACACACACTATTATGTGCCTCTGTATCCTCCCTTCCTGTTTGCCCTTTACTCAATCTTTATCACTTTCCTTTTGGTATCCCCAATGAAACTAATGAAATAAAAACATCTAATTTACTATTTCCAAGATTTCCATCAGTTTCAGTCAAAAGTAAAGGAAGAATTATGGAGCTGATAGATTTCCCAATCCTGACCTACTTCCACTGAAGCTGATGGAACATTCAAAGGTGCTTTGATCTTTATCATATAGAGTGGTGTTGTTTGATAATAATTACCATCTTCCTTTTTATCAGTTCTTAGTGGTTCTGATGGAAATTAAACCTCACATAGTTCAGTGGGGCTTACTGCTCCAAATGTACAAAATTAATTGTACTGAAGGATCAGCTGGGTTGAGAGTCATCATGTACGTTATGCCTCTGAAAAAAGTAGTAGTTTAAATTTGGGGTAAATATATACAATTATGTACCATCAAGTAATTTTCAACTTCTATCGACCTCATATTTTCTCTTCATGATAAAGATACATAGCTAATATTTATAAACATTGCACATATTGATAAGGCATGTCTTTCTTCAGTCTCAGGCAAATGATTAAATAGTCAAGTAATGATATCAAACCTGGTTCATAACTCAATTCACTATTAAACCAAGTAAAAAACATTTAATTTTAATATTTACTAGTACATGCACAAAATATTTCAGTTGAGATTACTCAAATCATCCATATTACTTCTTGTCTTTTGCCACTAAAGTTACCCAAGATGTACCAAAGTATCTTGACAGCCCTTGTACTGCAAATCCTGGAACACTTTAACCCCCAAATGCTTACAAGCTTCAAATTACCCTATTGCTAATTAAGTGGGTTTCATGCA
>NW_015388087.1:118094-136223 GCF_001527695.2 Protobothrops mucrosquamatus | reverse complement strand
GGGGGCTCCAAGTTCAGTTTCGCTTAGTGACGTTTGGAGTGTTTTAAAATATAAGGAAGAAATGGCAGGTATTCAGGTTGGGTTACCGGCACCGGTGTCCTAGTCAAGTGGCTGGGACTTGCGCCCTCCTAAGGTACTAATACAGGGGTCCTCAACCTTGGCAACTTTAAGACTTGTGGACTTCAACTCCCAGAATTCCTCAGCCAGCAGAGCTGGCTGAGGAATTCTGGGAGTTGAAGTCCACAAGTCTTAAAGTTGCCAAGGTTGAGGACCCCTGTACTAATAGAAGAGAATATATGTAGCTCAGTCCTTAGTGCTCTCCGAGCTTGGTTGTTTGCCTGCTGTTGTTTACTTACCCAGCTAGATAACATAATCAGTACTAATCAGTAATGAAAAGTCTGCAAACAAACAACCAAGCTCGCCGAGCACCGAGGACTCCACAAGCCTAAAGTGGCTGCAGTGGTAATTGCAACTGAAATTGCTTCCTGATGTGCGAGCAACCCTGCCTGAAACTGTACTCGCAGAAGTCTATCTTCGCTTTTCCTATATTAAGCTAACCTCAAAGATTTAGTAAATAGGATGCATCGAACCTCCCAGTGCTGCCTGGCATGTAATTTATACCACTTCCTGTTTTAAACAACAGGGAAGCTCCTTATCCAGGATGGTTATAATTACTGTGATATTTTCTTGAAAAGGACGTACCTGAAAAAAGGAGCAAGTCTGAAAGAAGTTAAGGATAAAAACATGTAATTATGTTCATTAACTACAAAGAAAAATTCAAGAGCAAAACGAAGGAAAACTTTACAAAAACATTATAATAAAAACATATAAAAAGCAATAAAGCAAGTATTAAAAGTATGTACTAGGATAATGTGTGAAACACTTAAAAGTATTAAATATTAAGGAAGTATATATGGTAAAAAATGATCAAAATAAAGAACAAAAGTGAAGTTTTTTTAAAAAAAAAATTGAAACAAAAAATGTCACTGAAGTTATAGCCCTCATCTTCAGTGACAAGCAACAGAGAGGACAGCTCTTAAGAATTAGCCAAGGTTTTTAGAAAAAAAAATATTCCTATGATAATCAAAAACGTCAAGCCTATCTTACAATTGTATGTGTAATTATGGGATAACAAAAAAGTAATGCTGATATTCATATAGTAATATAGACAACACAAGGCCTCCTGTGTCAGTTGATCACACTAATAGTTTGCATTATTAATGGAGAAAGAGACACTGGATAGCCAGGTGTTAAATTACAATTGCAATACCCTTCATCATTGGCCATAGTGAGCAACACTGTTGGGAGTTTTAGATCAGTCATATTTGGAAGACCACTCTCTCCTCACCCCTCTTAAATGCATAGGCTCTGATTTTATTAAGCTTGAAGTGCTAAGTATATAATAAAGGCCACAGTGGTTCATAACATCTTCCTTCTTGGTACATTTTGTTTCTCACAGTAGCTTCTGGGGTGCTTGAAGTAGAGATGGAGACAAACATAAAAATTGTTTGTTCCTTTTGGAATAATCTCTTGACATTTCATCATTTTTTCCCATCATCCTCAATACAATTCCCAAATCTTTTGCTTGGTCACAAGACTGTTCAGTTAATAACCAGTAGAATTTTGTATTACATCAGGGGTTCTAAAAAAAAAAAAGGAACCTGTTCAACAGCTTTCACTGCAAAAGTTTTTTTAAAAAGCAGTAGAAACGAAACAGATTCCTGTTGCTGTATATAACATCCAAAATAAAAATGAAGTAAAAATGCATGCAGGGCTGATGCTACTGCTCAAAGAACTCAAGTCATTAGTGAAGCAACAATGGCTATAATAGTGTAGCAGCAATAAGGTTCCAAGGATTCCATCTTATTATCTGGAACATTTCAGATTCTTGAGAATGCCAGCTGCTTGGAACATGCTATGAGTCAATTCTGAACACAGTATAGTGGTTAAGGCAGCCTTCTTAATCTGGGTGTCCTCCAGATGTGTGAACTTCAATTCCCAGTATTCTCAGTAATTGCTATGGTGGCTGGAAAGACTGAGATGGGAGTGCTGCTTGAGGATTAAAATCTGTCACAACAATGGCTTATGTAGAATAAAACAAACAAAAACAAGCATCCTTGTTCTCAAAGCAGTGTATGGAATGGCATAAACTTTCATGCAAACTGGCAGAGCAGGTTCATGAAACAGCTGAATTCATTGATTTGCAATCAAGAATAATTATACCTGCCAAGCTGTACTTGAAAATCCACAACTATCTCTCTCTGCCAAATTTTGGAAATTGCCACTACTTTTAAGCTATGGATTTCCTGCAGTTTACAGCAGCTTTCCCCTCCATCATATTCCAGTAACAAATTCACTAATTTATTGTAAATAAACAAAGAGCCAGACAATTGGCATAAGAATCCAAATCAGATACTTTAAATCATTTCTTAATATTTAAGTAGAAAGAAACATGGCTTCATAGTAGCCTTTCATCTTTATGACATCTGTTCAGTTTCTTCTATGGTCAATCTTTATTATATGCAGCCCAGAATCATGCTTGTGAGAAGAGAGCTATATAAAGGTGAAGAATAAAATGTATTTTTCTGACCTTGTTTGGATCGCTCATACCTCTTCAAAACTACCTTCTCATCTATGAAATGTTTCCTTATATACCAGTATCATCCATACTTTGCTGCCTGTTAAAATTTCTTTTTTATATAGTAACTTTATTAAATCTTTTAATAAAAACTAAAAATTAAACTGAAGAAAAGGGAAGGAAGGATTAAAAAATTACTTCCAATTTTCTTTTAAAACAGTTATAACTCCAAATTTAAATTAAATCTCTTACGCTAAGGTTACAACATAACTTTCATTTTTTTTCTATCATTTACAGCACTATTTTTTCTAATCAACTTGTATATCATAATTTCATTTTTTCTACTTCACTCCAAAAGTGGAAAAGGGGTTTCCAGATGGCATTAAAATCAATCTTTTCTGTAACCAAGGCTGTCAAATTAGCCATTTATTTATTTATTTATGTATTTATTTATCAAATTTGTACCCCGCCCTTCTCCTAACAGACTCAGGGCGGCTTACAGCCAGTTAAAACAAATAACTAATACAATAATACTAAATTTAAAATGTAATTAAAATGAAATATTAATTATTGGCCATTTCTTTTTAAAATTATTTTAAAACCAAATTAAAATACCCCTTAGGCCAGTCCTGCTAGCTTAAATAGCCATGTCTTGAGGGCGCGGCGGAAGGAGGGGAGATCCGGAATCACCCGGATCTCTGGGGGTAGTTCGTTCCAAGCTCCATCACTGTCATCATCCACTCTGGGTAATATCAAATCTTCTCATTATTGTGCATATAAAAGTCTTGTTGCTTCCTGCTAAAAGTTCAATACAACCTGCCCTCTTGCTTTTTACCATTATCACTATTATTTTAATTATAGGTTTGCAGGATGTTTCATGGATTGAGATTAAATCCTGTATATTTCTACTGTACTCAAAAGGAAGTATCAACTGGTTCAGTGCTGCAACTCTCAGGAAAGTGTCAATCAAATTGCAACCCTGTAAATTCAGTATCTAGAATATCTGGAAAATTTGGATGCCAATCCTTGCTCAGTTCTGATTCACTGGATGATCTGGTAGTTTACCTTATCAAATTCCTTTAAACTTTAATGTTGCTCATTTCTTATGGGGCAGGATAAAAAATATAAGTATACTTCAAAGGAAAATGACATTTTTGAAGGATTGCTAAAAATTCTTAAAAATCATGGAATGTTTCCCACGTTTTCTATTAAGAATGACAAGACTTGACTTTATATAAATCTTCCTATTTTTATTGAGTGTAGTAAGACTTCCTTTCCCAAGTACAATTGTCTTTTAATCCATGAAATATCCCTCCTTAGTAACATTTCAACATTTTTTTAAATTCTAAAACTTTTTAGTTAAAAAAATAAACACCCAAAAATCTAGATTTTGTGAGAGATGGGAGAATAAATACGATCATTTGATTAAAAAAATATAAATACAAATGATTTTCTGTTGTTTATAAAGAAGCATATTCCAGTCATGTGTAGCTCATATCCTTTATGGGATTTGGGGATTATTCAAATTCCTGTTTTGTTTTTCAGAGATCTGTATCATCTTCCCATTTTTTTCCATGGGTGGAAAACAGTTTTCCTTGCTCTGAATTATGTACATAATACGTCATTCAGTATTCAGTGTTGTCTTGGGATTTTATCTAAAACATCATAAATCCAGCGTATGTAGTGCATTCCAATAATTTTCTTTCTGAAGTACTACAAAATGCACTAATAATTTATTTAAAATATTGGCAAAAAAGCTAAACTATAAAGCATATTCCCATAAGTTCTTTCTCTTCTATATTCTGTATCTGCCAAGCCTTCCAGAAAGTGTTATTGAGATCTTTCATAGCAGACATTCAAAGAAATTATAAAAAGCAAGAGGACGCAAAAATAATTTGTAAAATCCAGCAGTAAGATATTATTTCCTTATATCATTTTTAATTCATACGGAGGTAATTCTTTTTTAAACTGTTCCAAATAATAAAAATATGGTCAGTAAACATTTATAATTTTTATTTTTAGTCCTGCCCAGTTAGAAATTGTCTTTGCTGGTACCGAAAAAAATCCATCTATAATTCACTAGAAAGAAAGCAACAAAATTGTCATTATAATATTCATGAACTTACATTCAGTACAAGATGACTTTGAGAAAAAGTAGATCTGTGCGCGTTTGTATCTCTGTATCTTTTATCTGTATTTATAGGCGTATTTGTGCATTATGCAACAATGAAATCATTACCCCACTGCTTTGCAGATCAACAAGATTAAATTTGGGGCAGGGTGGGGAAGATTGCCGTTTCCCCTATTTCTGCTGTGGTGAAGGATTTCTTAATTCATCTTTGGTCCAGTTCAGCCACATCTCCTTTGACCTTCTTTGACTGTGGCGATTATGGCACTGGGAAGGCCACGTTGAGACTGATGGGAGGGGGGATTGTCAATGGGGTTTTCAAGGCTGGATTCCCCCCTCCCATTTCAGAGCTCTCTCTGATTAGTTCTATGGCTTCTGCTATTGAAATCTCAAGGGAAGTCCAGGACAATTTCAAGCATAGTACCATTAGCTTGAGTTTGGTCTAGTGCAGGGTTCTCCAAACTTGGCAACTTTAAGACTTGTGGACTTCAGCTCCCAGAATTCCTCAGCCAACCATTCTGGGGAATTTTGGGAGTCTTAAAATTCCAAGTTTGGAGATCCCTGGTCTAGTGGTTAAGGCACCAGGCTAAAAACCAGGA
Organism: Protobothrops mucrosquamatus; assembly: GCF_001527695.2. NCBI lineage: Eukaryota > Metazoa > Chordata > Lepidosauria > Squamata > Viperidae > Protobothrops > Protobothrops mucrosquamatus. Next base: position 130,918 of record NW_015388087.1, on the reverse strand, counting down.
GACTTTGAATTCTATTCCCTTCTTTAGGCATGAAAGCCAGCTGTCTACTTCGCAAGGTTATTGCTATGGAGAAAATAGGAGAAGGAAGTAGTATTAGGTATGTTTGCCATCTTGAAGTATTTAAAAAGTAATAAAGGTAGGATATAAATCAATAAATAAACAATAATCACCTACATGGACTATAGAAAGCTGCCTTATAGATGAGATTATTTGTCCATCAAGACCTGTATCATCTGATGGGCAGCCGTGTTTTCTGCCTCACTTGATCCTGTCAGCTGACTTTCTAGCCAATTTGTGGGCCAGAGAAAATTGAGTAATCTTTTTTCTGAAATTCCTATTTCTGTGTCACAGAATGAGTAACAATCGTTTATTTATCATTTAATTTCATTTGAAAGGTAAACACAGAGTATATTTCTCCATCTTGTTTTTTCTCACAAGGGTGCTGTGAGGTAGATTTTTGTGTGTGTGTGTGTGTGCCAGATTATTTCTACAGGCGTGAATCTTTCAAATGAAATAAATTTCACTCTGTATTAACAGATAAGTCATGACCTCATGCCGTAAACTGACACTCATAATTTGCATTGTGAAAATGATTTAAATAGTTTCATACTAACAGGTTTGGAAAATAGGAAATGATTGCAATACTGGAATATTCCACTCATCCAGGGATCAGGAAGCACAGAATAGCTTAATGGCATTGTTATTCATTACTAGAAATGAATATATACTTTAAAAGTTAAAGTTTCCTTACATGGCAAGCACGGGCTTCTCATATCCTGAAATACATTAAAATGAGAGATGTGTGTGTAATGCATTAGCAGCAACAGATAATAAATATACTCACAAAAACCAAGGGAGAGGGCAACAACAGGGGATATTTAATATTAAAAAGTAACTGTACATCTTGGATACTGGAAAAAAGAACTCCCCCTATAGCTATTCAAATTCACATCCATGTAGAGCCTGGCGTGCTTGTAGAATTTCGCACACATCTGTCTTTTTTAAGTTCAAAGGCACTTAGGCAGAATACAGTCTCTTCTCCAACCAGTTCGCACAGGCACAAGAGGCACTCTGACAGCTCTTTTTCTACAAGCAAAAACCAGATCAACCAACTGAAGAAAATCATCCCACTTTGACCGCGTGGCTTTTTTTCAGAGCTTTAGAGAATTCTATCTTCAAACCTCGTTCCCGCCCACCCGATTCCACAAAAGGTAGAAGAAACAGATGCAAAGGGTTTGTTTTCATGAGGCAAGGATGCAGCAGCACATTTCAGGTCAAAGGTAAAGGTTTTTCTTCCAACCTTGGATGAAGAATCAAGGCTCTTATGCGACAGTCTTGCATGGATTCTGTCTTGGAAATTGGTCTTCAGCATTGAAACTGACATTTTTTTTTATTTTTGCAGTCTGGCATCCCATCGTGTATTGTTAAGCAAAGAGAACTGCTTCATGTCCTTTTGGAACTTCATCTGAGCTTCCGAAGCGCTTTCTTTGGCTGTGCCCTCAAGACACATGTAATTCTTTGAATTTCAGCTATCAAGTAACAGAAGGAACATTCACCACCATCACCACCACCACCGTTCTCACTGTTTCTGTGGCAAAGCATCTGGAGCCAGCCCCATACCTCAAGTTTCTCATTTATTCTGGCTGAGTCGTTTCAAGAGTTGCAGGGAACAAGTACAGAAATCCCATCCCTGGTCTTTTTTTATCCTTGCTCCATGACTAAATAATTTAAAAAAGGAGCAGCCCGACCCATCAGTTGTTTAAGTGGAAGCATTTTAGTCTCTTAAATAAGCTTCTTTAATTATAATTATTACATCATCATCACCATCAACATCAATTTATTTATACAAATATATATAAAATAGATTTATATAGTTTTATATCATATAGATTTGTAGCTCTCGCTGGCCTTTCATTTACAGACATACTGGTCGACAATCTCTGTGCACTTTTTACACTTAACGTAACAGCACCAATGAAACTTGCAGTGGCAACGTTCTACTTGCACACTCTTGAACTGGTCATAGCCTCGGCCACAACACATCAGCTCGCATCCATCCATGCCTTCTGAAGTCTTATTACACAACCGCCCCTGTGTGCCCAGGGAGCCCGTGGTCTCATTACGCAGGCAATAGTCAGGACTGGAGTCAATGTAGACCAGGTCCTCAGGGGTGGGTGAATTGAAGCGGTTGTTCACTAGCTCAAGCTTGCCTTTGCGGCCGATTCTCATGGCGGCAGCGCTGTCGTATTTCTCCTTCAGAAAGTCCCCCACTTTGCGGAAGTCGGCCAGCTGCAGCCAGCATGTCTTGAGACTGCAGGACCCTGAGACTCCATGACACTTGCAAGCCACATCAGCCAGCTTGTACACTGCCTGCGGAAGAGAAAACCCATTGTGTCAACGCAACAGCTAACAGCAGGATGACCTAATCAGATAGTACACTTACTGATGCAGGAATCACTTCCACTGTGCTGAGTGGGTGAGTGTAGAAAATACTTCAGCCTTTCCTAAATATATTTTTATGATATTTAGAGCTCATCCTTTATTTCCCTCTAAACTGCTCAGAGACGTATATGCAGCTTCTTCTGTTTAATTTATACATTTCTCTACAGAATGTAGGTTGGGGCACTCTCATTTTCTTCAACAGTTGCATGCTTATAGAGGATTTTTTTTAAATTTGGCCACTAAAAGCCACTGTCAACGCTGCTAACATTGGATGTTCTTGCTTTGACAATATATGGAGATGCAGCCTTTTTCTTTCTTATACTTTACTCTTAGAATTAGATGATACTGGGGGAGGGGGAGAAATGTGATGGGAGTTAGTTAGACATACAATATTGTAATAAGAGCTGATAAGGCTTGACCGGGATAAAGAACTGGGCAGAAAGCCAGCATTTCAAACTAATTGGAGAATGTGATTTATGACTGCTAGTTGTAGGAGGGAATTGTGCTTTGATCTATGTGCTGAAGGGAGGGGAAGTCAGATTTTGGCTTGACTATGTACCTGCCGACTATGTATGTGCCGAAGCTATGCTGCTCGAATAAAGGTTCTTTAAGGTAAACAATGCCTCAAAGTTCTTTGAAGAGTTTCATCTTTCGAAACCATGACAGCCACAGAGCAATCCAAAAGCCAAATGTGTCCTTAGAGCTGCAAATTGCTTGCTTTGATATATAGGATATTATCTGGGTAGTTGTGTTGAGAGGGAATGCAGATATCCTTGACTTACGTTGCTTAGCTACCAGTCAAAGTTCTGATGGACCTACAGTGGGGAGGCTGTAGCTCCATCATACAACCAGAATTTGAAGTTCTCATGGTCCGGTGGAATCCCCCCCCCCCCAATGATTTGCAGCATCCTGTGGTCACGTGACCATGTTTTATGATGGTTTTGCCAAAAACTGGCATATATTTCCATTTATTTGATAATTATGGAAAGGTTTGTATCCATTGTACAGACTCAGTCCCTTATGGCAAAACCCTAAATTGCCTTTCAGTATCTGTGCTCCGGTGAAGAGAGTGCTAAGCATCTGTTTTGGGGCTCAGAGTAATTTGGAGGTAATCAGTTCTAGGACAGAATTGTTCTAGAAACAGGGTAGGACTTCTGGTTTCTTGTTCTTAATAATTCGGTGTTTCTCTAGCAAGAAATATCAGCTACAGAGTTTTATTAGAGGAGTGCTGCGATGACCTTGGAAAAAGTACACTGAGATTATTAGTAAAATATGAGCTCAGCCCTGGAAAACACGGAAGCATAAGACTGCCCCCTCCTTGACTCTCTCTGATATAAGGTAATGACCTTGGTAGACAGGAGAAGAGTCACAATATAGATAGACAACAGTCATGCAAAAGATATGTTGGCCAACAGAAGAAAAAGGAGCGTGGGAACAATGTCAAAAGGGACCCACCTTAGTTTTTTGTAAAGTAAAAATAAGGGAGGGGAGAGTTACTTTCAAACCCAATAATGAGATTCTGTTACTTATCCTTACAATAAAACTCATGGTTTGGACTTCTCGTCTGGACTACTTTAAAGGGCAGACAGTTTCTTATGATATCTGTTCCTGATCTTAGAGGATTGACAGTTTTTGAGACTCTTGATCAAGACGTCTATAGTGTAACCTCACCACGAAAAGACTCTTTCCATTGTTTTGACAATCTGTTTCTATGCTCTTTTATTCTAGGGACCAGTGTTTCTCAACCTTGACAATTTTAAGGCATGTGGACTTCAACTCCCAGAATTCCACAGCCAGCATTGCTGGCTGTGGAATTCTGGGAGTTGAAGTCTACATGCCTTAAAATTGTCAAGGTTGAGAAACACTGCTCTAGGCCCAAACCTCACCATTGTTCAAACTGATCAGCATCTGAAATGAGGAATTTCAACATTATTTTTTGTACTTCATGTTCACCCTTCCACATGCATTTTATAGGAAATAAGCAGAATTCAGGCTGAATCATCCTGCCTTTATGTCAAGTTCTAATTCTGAGTTTGAAGTGTACAATTGTAATCAGCATTATTGTAGAGAAGGCAATTTGCATCTTGTTCGCCACCTGGTGGCCAATCAATTCTCTTTCCCATTATTACTTTATAAGAGGACTGTCCAACCTTGGCAACTTTAAGACTTGTGGACTTCAATTCCCAGAATTCCCTAGGCAGTATTTATTCCTTCCAGAAATTCTGGGAGTTGAAGTCCACAAGTCTTAAAGTTGCCAAGGTTGGACACCCCTGCTTTATTACATAATAAGAAATATTTGGAATAAAACTTGTGCCTAAAAATGTTATGTATGAATCAGATAAATATCTATTTAGAAATATAGGTATTCACAGGCATGGTCGACAAAGCTGAAGCTGCCTATAGCTTATTATCAAATAATAGATTTATTATTATAAAATGTATTTTTTTATTTATTGCTGCAATCATTTCAATGCTTGGGCTTATTAAATGTGTGGATACTTGTGACATGTGTATATTGAAAGTTAACCTGATAATAAGCAATTCAACATCTGGGGGGAAAGCACTGATGAAGTTAGAAAGTTTTCTTTACATTTTGTATGTAAATACCAAGGCACAAAACCCCTCATTACACACACTGTATTGAAATGCCCTCTTCTTGTGTTGTGCATGGCAAAAACTATACTAAGACTGAAAATGTTTTGGTAGTGGCATGTTTACAGATGATGTAAACATGCTACAAATTATTACAAAATGTTCTTTAGCGTAGAAGATGAACTGAATGCATAGACAAGTTAGTTGTCAGAAGGAATGTGGTGTAAAAATCTTATTGAAGCTAAGCAGAAAAGGATCTGATTAATGTCTGTGCAGAAAATTCCCAGAGAATCTTATAAAGTTACGAAAAGATTCCTCAGGACCTTTTAAGACCTGGTTCCAAACTTCCAAGAGCTGTTCCTCCCTTTTAGTCACATGACCACGTGTTGTGTGCATGACAACCAGCTCACACTCCTGGCCATTTGTAGTGTCCTGCAGACATGTGTGACCATGTTTTATGACATTTTTACTTTTGGTTTCTGGCAAAACAACAGCCCATAATGAACAATAGCTTCATTTAACACTACCATATTCACTATGGGTCGGTTATATGGGTGACCTGCTTTACAACTATTACAACTTAACATCATAATGGGCAGGCTCTATTACATTCGTAAGCCAAGGACTACATGTATGTAGGTTGTCCTAGGTATATCAGGAAAGGTAAGACTTATATCTTATCATAAATTACAATGGTAATGATTTTAAATTTATTTACCAAGCTAATATCTGCTACAGCATCTCCAAGAAATACAACACATTAATCACTGTTTTACTATCCTGGCCACAAGAGCTGAATATAAAATTATATGAATTAGTTCCCTGACATCTCTTAAATAATATTCAAATCTGACAAGAGTGATTCTGGTGAATTGTTGCTTATCTTAGAAAACTGGAAGCTGAAGAAAATCTGTACGCCTCATTCTAGGCATTCATTTGAAAAAGAAATCCGTGCTTCAATTTTAGTCAAGAAGCTGACATTGGTCCAAATCTGAGCAAACACAGCGATATCTTTTTAAATCCACTTCAAGAAGGAAAACTGACTTGGCCCTAATCAGGGATATACTGAACCAATTTGGTTTCTCTGCCTGGCAAAATTATGGTCTGCTCTGTTTATGGGAAGTATGGCTTAGGTCCACCCCAAACAAAATCGTAATAATCAAAACTGTCTTCAAAGCAATTTATAGCAATAAACAAATGATTGAAATAAAATTGGTCCAATCCAGCATAAGAAATGGGCTGGAACCAAGAATCCACACCAAAAGAGGCATAGTGTACCACCAAGGCTGCAGAATATAGAGGCCATTTTGACTTTTGAAGCCTGGGACACTCTTCATTCTCTACCTAAAGCTATAAAGGTATGCTTGAAAATTTTCACTGAAACACTGGAATATTTATTTGCCTTTTCTTTTGCTATCTAAAATCTGCTGCATTTGTATTTTTCTTCTTTTGATTTCAAACCAGTAGCTCTATCACAGGGGTGTCAAACTCAATTTCATTGAGGGCCGCATCAGCATTGCGGTTGCCCTTGGGGGGGCCGGGTAGGTGTGGCCAGGGTGGGTGTGGCCTACTAGGTGGGTGTGGATGGAGTGGGTGTGGCCTACTGGGCGGGCGTGGCCAGCTCTACATCGTTCACGTCAAGGGTGCCTGTGGGGGCCTGGGCAGGAGTGGGGCAGATCTGAGGGTCTCTGGCAGAAGGGGGTGGGACCGGGGCAAGCGCCAAGGCATGGTCCATTTCTTCATTCCTCACAAAGGGTGACACCTCCCCAGCATGCACCCAGGGGGCAGGGCCGACACGGCAGGGGCTGGTTCCTCGCTGTTTCTAGATGGCCTTGTGGAGCTAAGACTGAATGTGTTTCAGCATAGATGGCCACCACAAAATTGTACATTGGCTCCCGGACGGCCTGGGCCAGGGCCAGGGCCAAGGCAGCGGGGGCCGTTCTCTCACTGTTTCCAGGATGGCTTTGCGGGCCACATGAAACCACTTCGCGGGCCGCATCCGGCCCCCGGGCCTTGTGTTTGACATGTCTGCTCTATCAGTATTAGGAAAAGTAATCGTGTTTTCTTGCTGTATCTTTTGAATAAAATTTCCATCAGACTTTTGCTTTGGGTCCCACTCAGAAGAGTAGCAGACAAATACCAAAACATATTTTAAAATATTACAAACAGGATTCATTCAAGAACCTCTTGTTCTCTCTTTCAAAATCCTCAGTTGCTAGGAATCAGGTTACCGATAAAAACAAAAACAAAAAAAAACTGACTTGGAGCTTTTTCAGATGTATTAGGCTCATATCAGCCAAAATTCTTAGCCAGCGGAAAAGTCCCAATACACAAAACATACCCATCATTCCCACGTTTAACAGGTATAGTTGAAAACCAGGCATTTTCAGTTGCAGTTTAACTCCTTAACGTCTTTCCAGGAAAATTCTCACAACTATCCTCCTATTCTTTCCTTAATCCAGATGCCTCTTTTTAGGTGGTTTAAAGGGACTATAAGAGGCTGATAATTACTAGGGATTGTTATTTTACAATCTCTGAACTGCTGCATTTCCTTCTTGGACTTATATATTGATTTTAATTCAGTGCTGTTTACAGCCTTGGTCTTTTAACTTTGATTGCTTGCTTTCAGACCTTCAAGCATGTGTATTCATCATTGGTCTCATTGGTGAATGATCTCTGGAGGGCCCGGGACAGGGGTTATTCCTCTGTCCTAGTTCTTTTGGACCTCTCAGCGGCTTTTGATACTGTGGACCACGGTATCATGCTGCGGCGTTTGGTGGAGTTGGGAGTGGGGGGCACCGTGATGCGGTGGTTCTCCTCCTTCCTCACCGACCGCACGCAGTCTGTATTNCAAATAATAGATTTATTATTATAAAATGTATTTTTTTATTTATTGCTGCAATCATTTCAATGCTTGGGCTTATTAAATGTGTGGATACTTGTGACATGTGTATATTGAAAGTTAACCTGATAATAAGCAATTCAACATCTGGGGGGAAAGCACTGATGAAGTTAGAAAGTTTTCTTTACATTTTGTATGTAAATACCAACGCACAAAACCCCTCATTACACACACTGTATTGAAATGCCCTCTTCTTGTGTTGTGCATGGCAAAAACTATACTAAGACTGAAAATGTTTTGGTAGTGGCATGTTTACAGATGATGTAAACATGCTACAAATTATTACAAAATGTTCTTTAGCGTAGAAGATGAACTGAATGCATAGACAAGTTAGTTGTCAGAAGGAATGTGGTGTAAAAATCTTATTGAAGCTAAGCAGAAAAGGATCTGATTAATGTCTGTGCAGAAAATTCCCAGAGAATCTTATAAAATTATGAAAAGATTCCTCAGGACCTTTTAAGACCTGGTTCCAAACTTCCAAGAGCTGTTCCTCCCTTTTAGTCACATGACCACGTGTTGTGTGCATGACAACCAGCTCACACTCATGGCCATTTGTAGTGTCCTGCAGACATGTGTGACCATGTTTTATGACATTTTTACTTTTGGTTTCTAGCAAAACAACAGCCCATAATGAACAATAGCTTCATTTAACACTACCATATTCACTATGGGTCGGTTATATGGGTGACCTGCTTTACAACTATTACGACTTAACATCATAATGGGCAGGCTCTATTACAGTCGTAAGCCAAGGACTACATGTATGTAGGTTGTCCTAGGTATATCAGGAAAGGTAAGACTTATATCTTATCATAAATTACAATGGTAATGATTTTAAATTTATTTACCAAGCTAATATCTGCTACAGCATCTCCAAGAAATACAACACATTAATCACTGTTTTACTACCCTGGCCACAAGAGCTGAATATAAAATTATATGAATTAGTTCCCTGACATCTCTTAAATAATATTCAAATCTGACAAGAGTGATTCTGGTGAATTGTTGCTTATCTAAGAAAACTGGAAGCTGAAGAAAATCTGTACGCCTCATTCTAGGCATTCATTTGAAAAAGAAATCCGTGCTTCAATTTTAGTCAAGAAGCTGACATTGGTCCAAATCTGAGCAAACACAGTGATATCTTTTTAAATCCACTTCAAGAAGGAAAACTGACTTGGCCCTAATCAGGGATATACTGAACCAATTTGATTTCTCTGCCTGGCAAAATTATGGTCTGCTCTGTTTATGGGAGGTATGGCTTAGGTCCACCCTAAACAAAATGGTAATAATCAAAACAATTTATAGCAATAAACAAATGATTGAAATAAAATTGGTCCAACCCAGCATAAGAAATGGGCTGGAACCAAGAATCCACACAAAAAGAGGCATATTGTACCACCAAGGCTGCAGAATATAGAGGCCATTTTGACTTTTGACCTGGGACACTCTTCATCTCTACCTAAAGCAATAAAGTTATGCTTGAAATTTTTCAGAAACACTGGAATATTTATTTGCCTTTTCTTTTGCTATCTAAAATCTGCTGCATTTGTATTTTTCTTCTTTTGATTTCAAACAGGGGTGTCAAACTCAATTTCATTGAGGGCCGCATCAGCATTGCGGTTGCCCTTGCGGTTGCCCTTGGGGGGCTGGGTGGGTGTGGCCAGGGTGGGTGTGGCCTACTGGGTGGGTGCGGCCTACTAGGTGGGCGTGGATGGAGTGGGTGTGGCCTGCTGGGTGGGCGTGGCCAGCTCTACATTGTTTGCGTCAAGGGTGCCTGTGGGGGCCTGGGCAGGAGTGGGGCAGATCTGAGGGTCTCTGGCAGAAGGGGGTGGGACCGGGGCAAACGCCAAGGGATGGTCCATTTCTTCATTCCTCACAAAGGGTGACACTTCCCCAGCATGCACCCAGGGGGCGGGGCCGACACGGCAGGGGCTGGTTTCTTGCTGTTTCTAGACGGCCTTGTGGAGCTAAGACTGAATGTGTTTCAGCATAGATGGCCACCACAAAATTGTACATTGGCTCCCGGCCGGCCTGGGCCAGGGCCAAGGCAGCGGGGGCCATTCTCTCACTGTTTCCAGGATGGCTTTGCGGGCCACATGAAACCACTTCGCGGGCCGCATCCGGCCCCTGGGCCTTGTGTTTGACATGTCTGCTCTATCAGTATTAGGAAAAGTAATCGTGTTTTCTTGCTGTATCTTTTGAATAAAATTTCCATCAGACTTTTGTTTTGGGTCCCACTCAGAAGAGTAGCAGACAAATACCAAAACATATTTTAAAATATTACAAACAGGATTCATTCAAGAACCTCTTGTTCTCTCTTTCAAAATCCTCAGTTGCTAGGAATCAGGTTACCGATACAAAAAACAAAAAACAAAACTGACTTGGAGCTTTTTCAGATGTATTAGGCTCATATCAGCCAAAATTCTTAGCCAGCGGAAAAGTCCCAATACACAAAACATACCCATCATTCCCAAGTTTAACAGGTATAGTTGAAAACCAGGCATTTTCAGTTGCAGTTTAACTCCTTAACGTCTTTCCAGGAAAATTCTCACAACTGTCCTCCTACGCTTTCCTTAATCCAGATGCCTCTTTTTAGGTGGTTTAAAGGGACTATAAGAGGCTGATAATTACTAGGGATTGTTATTTTACAATCTCTGAACTGCTGCATTTCCTTCTTGGACTTATATATTGATTTTAATTCAGTGCTGTTTACAGCCTTGGTCTTTTAACTTTGATTGCTTGCTTTCAGACTTTCAAGCATGTGCAATACATCATGTCCTTGCCATTTTACAATCAGCAACTCTAGTACATACAACAATATTAGTATATAGCAGTATTTTTCATGTGTAATATGGTCCTTATTCTAACTTTTTTCAAAACTGGAATGATCCATCCATTAATTGTTTTTCTTTGCTTTTCCTATTAGGTCCAGCAGGTTATTAATTCTTTGTTACACTGAGGTGAGCACAAGATACATAAAACTTTTAGGTAATGTGAGAAGTCAGCCCCCCCCCCCAGAGAAGGAAATATTAAAAGGGCAGAATATTATATTTCCTCAAAGGATCTTAAAGAGACAGAAAAGCATGCCCAGTTTTTCTTAATAACCCTGTAGAAATGCAGATGTAATAATCCATTCAGGAAGGTTGGAGCCCTCCAGCTAGAAGCTTAGGAAGACAAAGACATCTAAAATCTACATACCCCACCCAAAGGATAAGACAGGACATAATAGGATTAACCCACAGAGGCCAAAGGGACACTCAGAATCAGATCAAAGTACATGACACAGGAAATACAAAGCGTCAAACAGGAACAGGAAACAACCTCAAGAGCCCCAGAGGATATAAAAACCCACTCCCTACATGTGCTCATACTCTTTTCTTCCAGAGCCATCTTTCTGTCTGGCTCTCCTCTTCAATAAACTGCAACCTTCTTTCTAAAGCAGTCGCCATGTTGTTTATTCCCAGCTTGGACTGGACCCTGATGAAGACTTTTCCTTCAACAGTAGCAAAAGCAAGTTTACATATTCCAGCAACTTAGTATCAAGTGGAAGCTAAAAGTACGATGTATAGTGATTTACTCTAACTTCCATTGGATCATCTGACAGTTGAAGGTGGAAGCTAAACTAGATTTATTTTTTTGTATTTAATTTATTTATTATCCTGCCTTTATTATTATTTTATAAATAATTCAAGGTGGTGAGTGCTCCTTTCTTGTATTTTCCCCATAACATCAACCTTGTAAGGCAGAGGTGGGGAATGATGGCCCCTTTATGACTTGTGGACTTCAACTCCCAGAATTCCTGAGCCAGCAGAGCTGAAGTCCACAAATCATAAAGGGGCCATTGTTCCCCACCCCTGTTGTCAGGTAAGTTAGGCAGAGAGAGCATGACTGGCTCACAGTCACCCAGCTACCTTTCATGCCTAAGGCAGGACTAAAATTCACAGTCTCCCGGTTTTGAACCTGGTTCTTTAACCATTAGACCAGGGGTCTTCAAACATGGCCCTTTTATGACTTGTGGACTTCAACTCCCAGAATTCCTCAGCCAGGCACGCTGGGGCGTGCCTGGCTGAGGAATTCTGGGAGTTGAAGTCCACAAGTCATAAAAGGGCCAAGTTTGAAGACCCCTGCATTAGACCAAACTGACTCTTAGTTGTTATGGTGGCAGAGCTTCTCTTTAAATGCCCCAGTGTTGTATAAAGGAGAGCTAAGATCCCCATGTTAAGACTAAGGAGCATCATAATGGGCAGAAGAAATGACCTTGAGGAACAGGAGGAGGAGCTGCTGCAAGAAAATGATCAGATAAAAGAAACCTGAGTCTGGGACCAAACTGTACTCTGAGGAAAGTCTCAAACAATACCCTCTCTAATTTTCACTTAAATAAAGGGAGGGGGAAGGGCAAGATCCTGTTACTTTAACTTTATAATAAAAGTAGTATTAGCCTGCATGACTGTCCTAGTCTAGTCTACCTTGAAGACTGACATGAACCCTATTCATCTTCTAAGTGGAGGTTGGGGGAAGAATGATCTGCTAGCAGCTCAAAGAACTGCATACTAAATTTACTGTCAATGGATGAGGTTATTTAAGTCACCAAGATCAACCCCTTGATCCGTGCAAGAATGTAAATTAAAGCATCTCCGATAGATAGCTGTCTAACCTTTACTGGAACATATATAGTGGGAACCCAACACTTCTCTGGATAATTAGTTCCACAGTTAAATTTCCTCTTACTCTTACAAAAATCTTGACATCCAGTTGAAATCTGCCCTCCCGCTCAATCTTTTCTTTCTAGAGCTTCCAGTTCCTTCAATTTCTCTCCATTGAACTTTGTCTCTAGTTCTCCAATTGTCCTTACAGCTTTTTTCCTAACATGTTCCAATTTACTTGAACC
>NW_015388087.1:109029-116967 GCF_001527695.2 Protobothrops mucrosquamatus | reverse complement strand
ACTGTTAGGAAGTTTCTCCTTAATTCCAGGTTGCTTTTCTCCTTGATTAGTTTCCATCCATTGTTTCTTGTCTTGCCTTCTGGTGCTTTGGAGAATAGGTTGACCCCCTCTTCTTTGTGGCAGCCCTTCAAATATTGGAACACTGCTATCATGTCACCTCTAGTTTTTCTTTTCACTAGACTATCCATACCCAATTCCTGCAACCATTCTTCACATGTTTTAGCCTCTCTTAAAACTTAAATGCATAACTTCCTCCCCATGGGCTGGGATGAGGAACAAACAGCTTCCTAAATCTTTTTCTTTTCTCTCCTAAAATAACCAATGAAAAGATAACAATGGAATAAGCCATAGCATTCAGTGGCTCTAATGGATGGGCCAAAGGGAATTTTAGTAAAATACATCTAGGAGCACAGAGGTGGGAAAGTTAACCTACGGAGAAATAGAAGAGAATTAAAATTATCTTACCCTGCGCCCTGCCTCGTTGTTCTGTAGGTTCATGAGTATACGGGCCTGCTCTTCTGATCCCTTGGCATAGTTCCTCTCCCTTTCTCTGGCATCCACAAACTCTTTGGCAAACCGGTAGCCATATTCCACATTGTCCCCACACCCACCCCAAAGCCAGTCCCGGGGCAGGTCCTTGGGTCGGGCTGTCCGGCTGCAGCCACAAGTGGAAAGCTCTCCTTCACGGCAGGCGCGGCTGATGGCGTTCACAACTCCTGCAGCACTGACAGCATACGCGAAGGCAGTTTCTCGGCTACCTGAGGGAAAGAGAAGAGATCATTGAAGTCACAAACGTTAGTGGTCCTTTTGGTCTCTACTGGAAACATAGCCTTTCCCAATGTGGGTCCCTCTAGGATTGTAGAAGTTACAAATATATTCTAAATAGAACTTGACTTACAACAGTTCATTTAGTGACTATTCGAAGTTATAATGGCACTGAAAAAAGTGACTTGCCCATTTTTCACACTTATGACAGTTGCAGCATCCCCGCAGTCACAATGATCAAAATTCAGACGCTTGGGCAACTGATTCACATTTATGACAGTTGCCGTGTCCTGCGGTCACTTGAACAGTTTTTGCAACCTTCTGACAAGCAAAGTCAATGGGGAAGCCAGATTCACTTAACCACCGTGTTACTGCAGTGATTCACTTAACAACTGTGGCAAGAAAGGTCATAAAATGGGGCAAAACTCACTTAACAAATAACTAAATTAGCAACAAAAAAGTTGAGCTCAATTATGGTTGTAAGTTGAGGACTATACCATTTTGGACAGGGAATTCTAGATTCAAAACAACTGGAAGGAGTCAGATTGGGAAGATTGTTCTATCAAATTCCACATGTCACTTATAGCTCAAACATATTTCATCTCTCCTCCCATAATTTCTTCAGTTTCTTCCAGTACAAGAACAACTTTCAGTTCTCCTTGGTTTTGTGTTCCTGGATAAACATCAGCTAACAACAGTTAGACTGGTACTCTGAAAAGAAAGGTACCATCTGTTACATCCACCAATCCTCAGAGTATTATCACGGCACCATTCCTCTCTGAAAAGACATCCATACTCAGACTTTTGGGAATTGAGACTACCAAAGAGATAAATGAATTGAGATGACCTTTCCCCTGAATAAAACAAATGACTGAATTGGAGTTAAATAAACCTTCCATACATTTTAATCCATATATCTAATAGAATAATGATAAAACTACTCTATATAACTACATAAGACGAAAACATTTTCATTAATACTTAAAGAGATTAGAAAGAAAGAAAATATACGAGTGGGAAACAAGATTGATGATGGACATGTTTCAGCCAAAGCAGTGCAGTTTTTGCACACTAGAATGAGACTAACTTCTAAAGATGATGTAGGAATAGGCCCAGTACATTCCATGGAACTTCCTCCCAAACAGTAAGTGTATAGGATTGCGCTAATGAAAGCAATATGATACAATAGTGAAAAGGTTGCACTTAATTGGGAAACATTACCCGTAGATATAAAACCTGGCTCAGCAGCAACATTCATAGATAATAAGGGGCAAATCATTCACAATTTAACCTGCCTTTCAGGAATGCTGAATGGATAAAAATGTCTTTCTGAATTCTGTGTATTGTGTGTTTGTGTGTGTGTGTGTGTGTGTGTGAGAGAGAGAGAGAGAGAGAGAGAGAGAGAAAAGAAGAAGAAGAAGAAGAAGAAGAAGAAGAAGAAGAAGAAGAAGAAGAAGAAGAAGAAGAAGAAGAAGAAGAAGAAGAAGAAGAAGAAGAAGAAGAAGGTGTTAGACGATTCCAACTCACATTTATATCTTGAGGGGTGTGACTGCATAACTAATAATGATCTACAAAATCTCCACTATTTAATGTTAACAAGTGAAGAAAGGTTGCTTTCTATTTTCAAATTTCTTTCAGGATTATGGAGCCAGGGTGTATAGATGCAAGGGAAAGTTAGAAATAAGAAGAGAAAGCAGGAGTCCTGTTCTATTTGCAACCTAGGTGCTTTGTTTCTAAATAGCTGTTGTTGGAAGTCAAAACTCAACCAGCTACAGACATGAAGCAGTTACCAATAGATTTGGGGGAACCAAAAATTTTCCAAGATGGCAAAAGGGTATAATAAAATGCCCTCTCTAGCATCCAAGGAAGCTCTTGAGAGACTGCTCTCAGGAATAAGAGTTCCTTGTGCCAATTTATTTTGCTTATGGATTGTACAACATGGGAGGAAGTTGTTAGAACAGGGGCAGAATTTTATCTTTGAGGTTTTGTTACATGATGCAGATGGAATAGGCAGAAATCGGAAACTGCCAGTAGCTATAGCAAATGTCATGACTGATCCAGGTCGGAAGCTCCAAATGATGAATGATATTTTTTGTTTAAAATTGAAAAGATGCCATCAAGTTGTGTTTGACTCTTAGTGACTGCAACAATTCAACCTTCTTGGCAGTATTACAGACACAGATATATCCAAGATATATAATAATAATAATAACAATAACAATAACAATAATAATAATAATAATAATAATAATAATAATAATAGTAGTAGTAGTAAAGTTAGAAGGGCCCTTGGAGGTCATCTAGTCCAACCCCCTGCTCAGGCAGGAAACCCTATACCATTTCGGACAAATGGCTGTCCAGTCTCTTCTTAAAAACCTCCAGTGTTGGAGCATTCACCACTTCTGGAGGCAGGTTGTTCCACTGGTTAATTGTTCTAACTGTCAGGAAGTTTCTCCTTAGTTCTAGGTTGCTTCTCTCCTTGATTANGGAAACCCTATACCATTTCGGACAAATGGCTGTCCAGTCTCTTCTTAAAAACCTCCAGTGTTGGAGCATTCACCACTTCTGGAGGCAGGTTGTTCCACTGGTTAATTGTTCTAACTGTCAGGAAGTTTCTCCTTAGTTCTAGGTTGCTTCTCTCCTTGATTAGTTTCCACCCGTTGCTTCTTGTCCTGCCTTCAGGCGCCTATATATATTTTTTTACTTCCAGTTCTAATGTTCAACTCTGGGATTCCAATCCAAGTGCTATATTTATGGTAGACCTGCTTACCTTCTGAGATCACCGAAGGTTGACTAGCATTGTAACCTGCTGAATCCATATAGAAGAAATATCTGCCTATCCCTTTTGGATAACTGTGGAGAGTTATTCCACTTCGTTTACATATCATTCTAATTTATTTAGCTTTGGTTTATTACCCTGTGTGAATTTAGTCAACTGTAGTTTATAATACATTCAGACAATTATGGTTTATCCAATAAACTAATCTGGCAAACTATTTCTAACATGTGATTTCCAGTTACTGGGTTAAAAATATTACATTAGGATCAGTTCGGCAGTTCAAATCTTACAAGGTTGACTCCGCCTTCCGAGGTCAGTAAAACGAGGACCCGGATTGTTGGGGGACAATATGCTGACTCTGTAAACCGCTTAGAGATGGCTTTCAAGCACTGTGAAGCGGTATATAAGTCTAAGTGCTACTGCTATCAGATTGTAACAGTGTGTACAAAATAACTGATAACTATCTTTAACAAGTATAACAAATTGGCACCTAACAACAATCTCAACTAAGCTATAGATGCACTGCAAGAATATGAATTTTGATGTTGAAACTCCTATCAAACTTTACATTAGCGGTGCTAGTTAGGATAGCTAGAACTCAGAAAACCCACTGCCAACAAACATAGATAGGGTTCAGTGATTGAAGCAAGACTAAGAGATTCCAAACCAGCCCCATGAAGACCAAAAAAAATACTATACAGTAGTAGAAAAAAGCTCTACTTACTTGACAGATTGCCTCGATGACTGAAAAAAAAATGACAAAGACTTTTCTTGGTCTCTCAATAACCTTACAAAGCTAATCCTTTACACAGAATAAATATATTCTTACCCTCCTGATATTTAGTGACTCCTCAGATTCATATGAATCTAAACTAAGTGGGCTAGCCGCAACTAGATCTACTTAAAGCCATATTTGCCATAATCACAAAAAAGTTGAGGAGGGGGCATCCAGCTTACACTAGTATTTTTTTTAATATTCAGTACTATTTCATTGATATATTTTATTCAATATTATGTGCCATGTTCTCTCCTTCATATTCTATCCTCACAGGAACCCTGAGTGGTTAGCTGATAAATAGAATGGCAATGACTGCCTAGAGCATAGGTGTCAAACTCGCCACCTCACGTGATGTGTCCCGACTCTTTTTACATTGCCGGCAATGGGGTGGGCGCGGTGAAACCAGCCCGGCAGTTTGATACTCCTGGCCTAGAGAAACCCTGTAAGTTTCAGGCTGGGAAACTGAACCTGTTGCTGTTAAATAACAGTGGAACTTGGGGGGGGGGGGGAATCAATGCATTTAATTCCACTGTGGCTCATCTCTTCATAGTTTCTCTCTCCAGCTTACAGTTTCTTGAACCAGATCCCTCACTTGTGTTTTCTTCATAATTTGTAATCTATCTGATATCAGCATGCTCAGCCTGATATAAATCCTGGTTGTTCCCATCCTGCCCAGATGCACCACATTTCACTCCCAGTAATTGCAATTAACAAGCATCTTACAAGTACTTTTAATCCATACATACAGCTAACTCTAAATACATCTGAGAATATGTTCTTTTAATGCATGGAAATGCCTCCACAATAATGTATTGAAACAGCCATAATTAGCAAAGATTTTTATTATGTACAGACAGTCCTCAACGTACAACAGTTTATTTAGTGACTGTTCGAAATTACAATGGCAGTGAAAAAAGTGACCTATGGCCCTTTTTCACACTTACAATCACTGCAGCATCCTCGTGGTAACGTGATCAGAATTTGGACACTTGGCAACTGACTCATATTTATGATGGTTGCAGTGTTGTGGGGTCATGTGATCACATTCTGTGACCTTTTGACAAGCAAAGTCAACAGGGAAGCCAGATTCACTTAACAACCATGATACTAACTTAACAATTATTGTGGCAACAAAGGTCGTAAAATGGAGCAAAATTCACTTAACAAATGTTTCACTTAGCAACAGAAATGTTGGGGTAAATTGTGGTCATAAGTCGAGGACTACCTGTATTCTGAACTTTCAGGGTACCTACTATAGGATCCTCTCACTTACTAACTTATAGAACCGTAAGAAGGCAGCCTCTCAAATTGTCCTCCTAAGACAGTGATGGCGAACCTTTTAGAGACGGAGTGCCCAAAAACTGGCCCCGCCGCTGCTCTACCCCCTTGCCCTGCCCCTGCCCTGC
Source organism: Protobothrops mucrosquamatus (assembly GCF_001527695.2). Taxonomy (NCBI): domain Eukaryota; kingdom Metazoa; phylum Chordata; class Lepidosauria; order Squamata; family Viperidae; genus Protobothrops; species Protobothrops mucrosquamatus. Next base: position 111,239 of record NW_015388087.1, on the reverse strand, counting down.
CCCCACCCCATCCCTCACCCTGCCTGCCCGCAGGGCCATGCCCCTACCCCATCCCCCACCCTGCCTGCCCACAGGGCCACTCACCGCTCCAGGGCCCGCCACAGATTGCCCAGGCAGCCCAGCAGCGCCCTGGTGGCCACGCCCTCTGCCCGCGCCCCACAGCATCAACTGTGCGGGATGGGGCGTGAGGGCAGAGTTCTTGTCTACGCTGCCTGACTGCTATGTCCTTGGCTGCACTGCTCCGTGTGGGCCACACTTGGGGGCGACTCTCCTCCAGGGGGGCTGCTGGTGAGGAGGGGGTCATGGGGGAAGCGAGGTTGGGGCAAAGGCATGTGTGCCCACAGAGAGGGCTCTGAGTGCCGCCTCTGGCACGTGTGCCATAGGTTCGCCACCACTGTCCTAAGAAGTCAAGATTTTCAAACCTATGGGGGGAATTGGCAGTAAAGAGACTGGCAGTTTCTTGATTCCATTAGAACAGCCATTCCCTTATATTCTTTTTTTTGGGGGGGGACATATGGGAATTCTTACTGGATTTGTTTTACAAAGAATGGCACGAGCACTATTTCAATCAATGTTGCATGCATCTGTCCAGCTATTGGCATCATTACACATGTCTGGTCAAACAAGAACTCCTGTAACAGCTAAAACACATAAAACTACCTGCTTCCATCTTGTGGTTTTATCTAATTCCTCGCAGTCTCGAGTAAAAAAAAAATCTATTCCAAAGAACATTTCAGTGATCCTTGAAACTTCGGTTTCAAGCAGTTGCTCCATGAAGTGACCATAAGCCTCAAAATAGCTGACTCTGAGGGATCATCAATTGGGAAGGAGATGTACCATCAGTTTCCCAGATGGCCACTGCTAGGAGGAGAATGCAGACCAACGCAATCAGACCAACAATCTGATGCAACAAAGTTCTTCTGAAGATTTATGTTCTTATAGCAATTAAGCAGGTAGAACAGCCAAACAGAGCAAGAGTGGGCAACCGGTCTAATTTCATCCTCAAACTAATTTCAAAAGCCCTCTGCAAACAATTAGTACAGATCTCTGGAAAGAGCAATTTGTCTCTTCTCCAGCAGCGTGCTGGGTGGGAAGGAAGTAGAAAAGAACAATGGGGATGGGGTGGAGGGGGGAATGGGATGTCCAAAAGAGAAAAGCTGAGTTCACATATCACACCAGGGCAGGGATTGCTCCAACGTGGTTTATAAACCATAACAGCTGGGTTTACACAATGCTTTACACAAAAAAACGAACTAAGCCACAATAAAGCTAAGTGTGATGTGCATACTAGTTCGGGGAGAAAAAATGGCAGTGGATGTGAAGAAGAAAGAGGGAAGATGGGTGTCCCTGCCAACTTGGGGCTCTAAGAGCATGGATCTCCCCCCAAAGGACTCAGCAGAATGAAAGCATGCAACCTTTACAGTAGAGAATATGTAACTGTGGGAAAACTGTTGAAGAAAACTATTAATGAGACTAACTACATTTAATGTTGTGCATGTAACACTTCTAGAGTAAATCTGTAGTCCTTTACGAAACAGGGAACATGGACAGGATTTAGGCAAGCTTCTTTTGACTTTATATGTCCTCCCCTCAAGAATTACTTCTGAATTAGTCCTTGGAGACAAACATTGATTTTAAAAAATTGTGAAAATCGTGGCTTTGACCATTTTTTTTCGCCCCTAAAATCTCTGTCGAAATAACATTAGGCTGTAGAGTCTTTGAAGCATTTGCACTATAAGGGGCAGATTTGGGACCTAAAGTGCAATACAAAATTGTCTCATCAATCAACCATCAGACACAGAAGTAAGTATGGGATGTGCATATATCACTAGTGACAAAAGGGGAAAGATGCACATTTTAACAGAAAAGTAGTAAATTTGTTTGGCTCAGAAGCTAAGCAGGATGACTTGAATGTTGGTAAATAAGCCAATTTTTGAGGGGGGGGATTTACTTTTAACAGTAATTGACAAGTTTTAGATCAACCCATTGCACACTACGTCTCAGTCTAATTTTTGTGGCCTTCAGCCCAGATTCTAAACCAGGATTCTCCAAAGTAGTCAATATTGACCTCCAATGGTGAACGGGACTATCCATTGTTGTTGCTGTAGAACAACAAACTTAACATAGTACAATTAAATCAGTATTAAATTACAAATGAGGGGGAGAGAGAGAGAGAGAGAGAGAGAGAGAGAGAGAGAGAGAGAGAGAGA
>NW_015388087.1:104177-108973 GCF_001527695.2 Protobothrops mucrosquamatus | reverse complement strand
AGAAAGAAAGAAAGAAAGAAAGAAAGAAAGAAAGAAAGAAAGAAAGAAAGAAAGAAAGAAAGAAAGCTGATGAACATCTGAACCTTCATGAAGAGGTTGATGAGCTGAAGAGTTTTGGGGGGGCTTCTAAACTGTGTGGTCCACTGAGTTCAGCCCTCCACCAGGAGCAATCTGACCCCTGCTCAGCAGCATGCATGCTGAGCAGGAAAGAACAAAAAAAGCATATGGTGGGCTCATCTTCTGGCCCTGGCTCCACCTGCTACTGGTGTTAACTCTGCCCAACATGACTCTCTACAGCCCTTAATAGACCCTAAAGAAATGCCGCCCTTTTACCACTCCATCTTCTAGGTTGCACTTACTAAGGGCAATGGAATTTACTTCCAAATAAACATACATAACATTCACTTGTGAATGTTTTTATGGCAGGATAGGCCATAGAAAAGGGTCATTTTTTCAGTGTTATCTACATTCTACACATAGGAGGTTTTGAATTTAAATTACCCCTATGGGAAGGATGCATTTAATGTACCTTGTTAAGTCCTAAACTTACCTAATCAAATGTGAATCTCTCTGTGTTTACTTAAGTTTACTTCTTAGTAGCTATACTTAGCATTGTAACTTTATCCATTGTACCACAGCTCTAATCATTTACAACTCACAATATAAACAACATTGCAATTGTCTGCATACCCCCATACACATGTACACGAAGTCAAAGTGCAGACCGACTATCCAAAGTCATACTCCTCCTTGAGACAACAGTGCAAAAATAACAGATGTAAACATATCCTATATCTATCTGCTTGTTGACCTTTTATTAAGCTCCAAATCAGCTGCTTTGGGTAGTTACCTTTTTCTGCCTCACATTAGCGCCAGCTCTGGATTTGAGTAATGTGTTACAATTAATCAAACCGAGATACAATAAATAGCCCTGAATAATGAAGTGAATTTCTAAGGGAATCCATTAAAGGGGCTTCTACTTTGAGAAGCAGGGGAAAAGAGGGAGCTGCATTTTAACACCTTGTTTTTATTATCCTTACACATCAAACCTCAGCCCCGAATTCTCCATTTCTTACCAGGGGAGAGTTGCATTTCAAAAGGACCGAGAACAATATATCCAGCTCACACCTCAATTCAAATTCTGCAATGACCTGTCAATGAGTGTCTTTTGCCACTTAGCAGTTGGCACCCTGGGGAAGTCTCAAGGTAGTGGATAGGGCTAGACTTCCTGCTGCCTTTCCTGGAGATGCACCAGCATGGAGAAGGCAAATAGCAAAGTAGTTATCAGGGCTGCCCCCTCCCTTCCTGCCAAGGGCAGCAAGCCAGGGTATTTTTCCATTGGGGAAAGGGAACAGGGCAGGATCAATCAGACTACTCCAAAGAAGGAGAATATAGCTCAGGATTGAAATGAAGGGGGGGAACAGGGCAGGATCAATCAGACTACTCCAATGAAGGAGAATATAGCTCAGGATTGAAATGAGGGGCTCCTTGGTGCTCTCTGAGCTTGGCTGTTTTGTTGTTGCAGACGTTTCATCACCCAAACCAGGTAACATCATCAGCGCTGATGATGTTACCTAGTTTGGGTAATGAAACAGCTGCAGGAAGACAACCAAGCTCAGAGAGCACCAAGGACCCCTCAATCAGAAGGCTTTCAAAAAAAAGGTATTTCCCAGTAAGGCAGGTACTCAGGTGAGATTGTAATTGGTTTTTGGGCTAGATTAACCATTCCAGAAGTAGAAAGAAGGGAGTTCAAAAAAAAAGATTAGGTTTATTAGTTTCATTCCTGGGCATTGCACTTTGTCACCCCCTTTTTATCTTCTTGCTCCAATTTTGCCAAAGCAGGACTTCTCAGAGCGAAGTCTTCTCCTTCTGACACAAGAACAATTCCCAAGTTGCTCAACAATGCCCCTGCTAGCTGGAAATTCTGGTAGTTGAGGTCCACTAATCTGAAGGGGGTTAACAGGTTGGGAGAAAGTGACTCAGCTACTCAGAATATACTCTGATGCCAACCTTTCTTTCATAGTCTGATGACCCCATACTTCACCTGAGGCAACACCAGAGACAATGAATCAGGGGATTCCTCAGTGCCAGTTTTTGTTATGGAAAAATGGAGCGAAGCCTACATATGTAAGCTTAATGCTTTATCCCCATATGTGGCTTTCCCACTACTACAACTTTTTTCTTTCTTTCAACCTGTTGCCCCCAGGTGTTTATCCTTAAAACAATCCCAGTATAAGAAACACAAGGAATTTCTGACACGCTCCCTCTTTCCAGGAGCTTTTTTAAAAAAAATTATGGTGAATTAAAATGAATTAGACAAAGCCCGATCCTAACTGTGAAAACAAAATTTAATACTGTGGCTAAGCCTCGGAATGCTGGAGCAACAGTGTGCCTCTAAACCAAGTACAAAGTGTATTTTTGCTACACATGTAGAAATCAAATCTACCCGTATACCTTCATCAGTATGTTCTCCAGCCCATCTCATTTTAAAAGGCTGTAATAAACTTTTAATTACTCAGTAATTAATGCTTTCTGAGAGCTCTTCAAGTTAGCAATAGAGAGGGGACTGATAAGAACATTGCTCAGATTGGGAAGATTATGGTCATGAAAAGTGATTTAGATAGTATGCAAACAAATAAATGCATCATGCTGATAAAGATAAAACGGTGCCCTCAAGTTGCCCTCAAGAGACAACCATGCATTTTTTTAGGAATATGCATGTTATCACTAGAAGTCTCCTATTAGCCGACTTCATTCTTACTACAACTTTTCCTTCCATCCTTTAGGTTTCTTAAGACTCTTGACAGAAAGCAAAAGTAGCTGTTCTACACAACTGAAACAAGTGAGAAAGCAAGTGTTTAAGCCATTTCAAACAAAATAGTTCCTTATTTAAAACACACCACCTTCAACACTCGTGGAAATGATCATGGCCGGGCACAAGAGATCAATGAACTTTCATTAATTCTTGAATCTAACATAATTTTTAATCTTTTATACCTCTTTTACAGCAACACAGACCTGCTTTTGGGGGAGGTGGGGTTTGCAATTCCTCACATCTGGAGAACATCAAGCAAAGTCTGAGACTCTAATGAAACAACAGTTCAATTTGGCATTGCAGGATTTAATTAGAGATTAAATTAGGGATTTATCTGTCCCCACGAGTGCTCATTTTGATGAGTCTAATTCATTCAAGCTCTGCATGAAAACTTAGCCTCTTACTCTTAGGGCAGATTTTCTGTCTCTACTCACTATTTATGCTACCTCTACCTTGACAGCTGTTCTATTTTCACAGGAATGCCACCCAAATTGCTCTACTTCATCCCTGCGCTGGGTCTATTTCCCTGCTTCCTGCTCCAGAAACCACTTTCATTCCAACTGGTTTCACTTGACTTTTGAATCTCCATGCTCTTATGCAACATCCAGACTACTTGCAATCCACTTCTCATCTGTGTACAATTTATTTTTCTGAGTGTCTCTTGTCATCACGGTTAAGTATCTGCCACTTTCCATCTAGCTATGCTACTTCCTTCTAAAATATTTCCCAACCAGAGTTTGCTGGGTTTTTTTTGTCCTTACAGTTCTATATCCTTCTGGCTTTGTTCTCTGTGCCTCCAAGCCATTCCATCTCAGATGCCTTCAGGAAAACCTTCCATGAACCTCAGAATGGCCATCAGTGCCCTTTGCCTCCTCACTTGTTCCTTCACTTACCAATGCTCATGACTCTGCCAAAGACAGATGTGTTGTCCACTGTGCTGCAGTTCCATCGCCTCTGCCTGAATTGGAATTGGCACTCTTTGATGGCGTTCTTAGCCCCCTCACCAATGTACATCATGTGTTCCTGGTATAGTTGGCACAACTTTCTCTGGCCTGGGGACAGCCCTGGTAGCTGGCTACACACTGGTTGGGCTCCAATGATGTACATCTCGGGTCTCTGGATTGGATTCATAGCCAATGACCTGGAATGAGGAAGACATTGTCAAGAAATGCCTTTGGCAGTCACTTTTGAGTGGTAAGACTTTGTCTCTCAGCGGAACCAGGACATAAAGACATAGACCTTTCCAAACACCAACAGAATGGTCAGGAGTGAGGAAGCTAAGATTTCCGTATTTAAGGACAACCACATAAGTGCCTAACTCAGGGGTCCTCAACCTTGGCAACTTTAAGACTTGGGGACTTCAATTCCCAGAATTCCTCAGCCGGCTGAGGAATTCTGGGAGTTGAAGTCCCCAAGTCTTAAAGTTGCCAAGGTTGAGGACCCCTGGCCTAACTGGTTCATCTTTATTGAATCACATCAGCTTCACCACAAGATGGATAATTAAATAGAGCTTTGTCCTGGAACTAAGTAGCTGAATTAACTCTCAGCTAAGAATCTTTCACACAGGTTGAGGGCCTGTCATACCACTCAGGGAAAGCCGGCTTTGACTGTGAGCTTTGGGAAGCTTCTCCCCAGGCTACAGTCCAGCAGCCAGTGAATCTGCTCCAAAGCAAGTTACCACTAAACGGTTGCCTCTTATTTTGTAAGCGATTCCCTAGAAGATCAATAGGAAGGATAGAGGAGGTGGTGGCAGGGTGCTCCAAGAAGTGGAGAGGGGGGGAGAGAACAAGGTTTTGGGAGTGCCTCATTCTCCAGAGGGAAAGAAACGCACAATCAGTTATTTCATTTTATAAACGGCAATGCTTCAAGAGGGCAAGACACTGATTGGACCCCCGGCGTGCAGCTCGGATTTCTTTCAACTGAGGAAAGTAGAGAAAAGCACTTTTTAGAAAACCCTTCAAAGAGAGCCTCGTTTTTCTCC